>NW_025534819.1:0-148045 GCF_020615455.1 Coregonus clupeaformis
AACACATTTGAAAAACTTTGTATGTTGAATTCTACATATGTCCTTCTAGTGCTGAACGTTAAAAAAAATATTTTAGACCCTTTTCATGCAAAATGTATAACAAATATTTTTCTTGTTTGTTATAAAGAACTTTGTATCCCTTCACATGCCGAACTAGTTGCATTGTGGATTTTGCCTAAAACATGATTTTAGAAAATATTCATTGAAAAAAGCTTTTTAAAAAACCACATTTGAAAATCTTTGTATGTTGAATTCTACATATGTCCTTCTACTGCTGAACGTAAAAAAAATATTTTAGACCCTTTTCATGCAAAATGTATAACAAATATTTTTCTCGTTTGTTATAAAGAACTTTGTATCCCTTCATATGCCGAACAAGTTGCATTGTGGATTTTAGCCTAAAACATGATTTTAGAAAATATTCATTGAAAAAAGCTTTTTTAATAAAACACATTTGAAAACCTTTGTATGTTGAATTCTACATATGTCCTTCTAGTGCTGAACGTTAAAAAAATATTTTTGACCCTTTTCATGCAAAATGTATAACAAATATTTTTCTTGTTTGTTATAAAGAACTTTGTATCCCTTCACATGCCGAACTAGTTGCATTGTGGATTTTGCCTAAAACATGATTTTAGAAAATATTCATTGAAAAAAGCTTTTTAAAAAAACCACATTTGAAAATCTTTGTATGTTGAATTCTACATATGTCCTTCTACTGCTGAACGTAAAAAAAATATTTTAGACCCTTTTCATGCAAAATGTATAACAAATATTTTTCTCGTTTGTTATAAAGAACTTTGTATCCCTTCACATGCCGAACTAGTTGCATTGTGGATTTTGCCTAAAACATGATTTTAGAAAATATTCATTGAAAAAAGCTTTTTAAAAAAACACATTTGAAAAACCTTTGTATGTTGAATTCTACATATGTCCTTCTAGTGCTGAACGTTAAAAAAATATTTTAGACCCTTTTCATGCAAAATGTATAACATATATTTTTTCTTGTTTGTTATAAAGAACTTTGTATCCCTTCACATGCCGAACTAGTTGCATTGTGGATTTTGCCTAAAACATGATTTTAGAAAATATTCATTGAAAAAAGCTTTTTAAAAAACCACATTTGAAAATCTTTGTATGTTGAATTCTACATATGTCCTTCTACTGCTGAACGTAAAAAAAATATTTTAGACCCTTTTCATGCAAAATGTATAACAAATATTTTTTCTCGTTTGTTATAAAGAACTTTGTATCCCTTCATATGCCGAACAAGTTGCATTGTGGATTTAGCCTAAAACATGATTTTAGAAAATATTCATTGAAAAAAGCTTTTTAAAAAAAACACATTTGAAAACCTTTGTATGTTGAATTCTACATATGTCCTTCTACTGCTGAACGTAAAAAAAATATTTTAGACCCTTTTCATGCAAAATGTATAACAAATATTTTTCTCGTTTGTTATAAAGAACTTTGTATCCCTTCCATGCCGAACTAGTTGCATTGTGGATTTTGCCTAAAACATGATTTTAGAAAATATTCATTGAAAAATAATTTTAAAAAAAACACATTTGAAAATCTTTGTATGTTGAATTCTACATATGTCCTTCTACTGCTGAACGTAAAAAAAATATTTTAGACCCTTTTCATGCAAAATGTATAACAAATATTTTTTCTTGTTTGTTATAAAGAACTTTGTATCCCTTCACATGCCGAACTAGTTGCATTGTGGATTTTGCCTAAAACATGATTTTAGAAAATATTCATTGAAAAAAGCTTTTTAAAAAAACCACATTTGAAAATCTTTGTATGTTGAATTCTACATATGTCCTTCTACTGCTGAACGTAAAAAAAATATTTTAGACCCTTTTCATGCAAAATGTATAACAAATATTTTTCTCGTTTGTTATAAAGAACTTTGTATCCCTTCATATGCCGAACAAGTTGCATTGTGGATTTAGCCTAAAACATGATTTTAGAAAATATTCATTGAAAAAAGCTTTTTAAAAAAAACCACATTTGAAAACCTTTGTATGTTGAATTCTACATATGTCCTTCTAGTGCTGAACGTAAAAAAAATATTTTAGACCCTTTTCATGCAAAATGTATAACAAATATTTTTCTCGTTTGTTATAAAGAACTTTGTATCCCTTCACATGCCGAACTAGTTGCATTGTGGATTTTGCCTAAAACATGATTTTAGAAAATATTCATTGAAAAAAGCTTTTTTTTAAAAACCACATTTGAAAATCTTTGTATGTTGAATTCTACATATGTCCTTCTACTGCTGAACGTAAAAAAAAATATTTTAGACCCTTTTCATGCAAAATGTATAACAAATATTTTTCTTGTTTGTTATAAAGAACTTTGTATCCCTTCACATGCCGAACTAGTTGCATTGTGGATTTTGCCTAAAACATGATTTTAGAAAATATTCATTGAAAAAAGCTTTTTAAAAAACCACATTTGAAAACCTTTGTATGTTGAATTCTACATATGTCCTTCTAGTGCTGAACGTTAAAAAAATATTTTAGACCCTTTTCATGCAAAATGTATAACAAATATTTTTTCTTGTTTGTTATAAAGAACTTTGTATCCCTTCACATGCCGAACTAGTTGCATTGTGGATTTTGCCTAAAACATGATTTTAGAAAATATTCATTGAAAAAAGCTTTTTAAAAAACCACATTTGAAAATCTTTGTATGTTGAATTCTACATATGTCCTTCTACTGCTGAACGTAAAACAAAAATATTTTAGACCCTTTTCATGCAAAATGTATAACAAATATTTTTCTCGTTTGTTATAAAGAACTTTGTATCCCTTCACATGCCGAACTAGTTGCATTGTGGATTTTGCCTAAAACATGATTTTAGAAAATATTCATTGAAAAAAGCTTTTTAAAAAACACATTTGAAAATCTTTGTATGTTGAATTCTACATATGTCCTTCTAGTGCTGAACGTTAAAAAAATATTTTTGACCCTTTTCATGCAAAATGTATAACATATATTTTTTCTTGTTTGTTATAAAGAACTTTGTATCCCTTCACATGCCGAACTAGTTGCATTGTGGATTTTGCCTAAAACATGATTTTAGAAAATATTCATTGAAAAAAGCTTTTTAAAAAAACCACATTTGAAAATCTTTGTATGTTGAATTCTACATATGTCCTTCTACTGCTGAACGTAAAAAAAATATTTTAGACCCTTTTCATGCAAAATGTATAACAAATATTTTTCTCGTTTGTTATAAAGAACTTTGTATCCCTTCATATGCCGAACAAGTTGCATTGTGGATTTAGCCTAAAACATGATTTTAGAAAATATTCATTGAAAAAAGCTTTTTAAAAAAACACATTTGAAAACCTTTGTATGTTGAATTCTACATATGTCCTTCTAGTGCTGAACGTAAAAAAAATATTTTAGACCCTTTTCATGCAAAATGTATAACAAATATTTTTTCTCGTTTGTTATAAAGAACTTTGTATCCCTTCACATGCCGAACTAGTTGCATTGTGGATTTTGCCTAAAACATGATTTTAGAAAATATTCATTGAAAAAAGCTTTTTAAAAAACCACATTTGAAAATCTTTGTATGTTGAATTCTACATATGTCCTTCTACTGCTGAACGTAAAAAAAAATATTTTAGACCCTTTTCATGCAAAATGTATAACAAATATTTTTTATCGTTTGTTATAAAGAACTTTGTATCCCTTCACATGCCGAACTAGTTGCATTGTGGATTTTGCCTAAAACATGATTTTAGAAAATATTCATTGAAAAAAGCTTTTTAAAAAAACCACATTTGAAAACCTTTGTATGTTGACTTCTACATATGTCCTTCTAGTGCTGAACGTTAAAAAAATATTTTAGACCCTTTTCATGCAAAATGTATAACATATATTTTTTCTTGTTTGTTATAAAGAACTTTGTATCCCTTCACATGCCGAACTAGTTGCATTGTGGATTTTGCCTAAAACATGATTTTAGAAAATATTCATTGAAAAAAGCTTTTAAAAAAACCACATTTGAAAATCTTTGTATGTTGAATTCTACATATGTCCTTCTACTGCTGAACGTAAAAAAAATATTTTAGACCCTTTTCATGCAAAATGTATAACAAATATTTTTATCGTTTGTTATAAAGAACTTTGTATCCCTTCACATGCCGAACTAGTTGCATTGTGGATTTTGCCTAAAACATGATTTTAGAAAATATTCATTGAAAAAAGGCTTTTTAAAAAAACACATTTGAAAAACCTTTGTATGTTGAATTCTACATATGTCCTTCTAGTGCTGAACGTAAAAAAAATATTTTAGACCCTTTTCATGCAAAATGTATAACAAATATTTTTCTTGTTTGTTATAAAGAACTTTGTATCCCTTCACATGCCGAACTAGTTGCATTGTGGATTTTGCCTAAAACATGATTTTAGAAAATATTCATTGAAAAAAGCTTTTTAAAAAACCACATTTGAAAATCTTTGTATGTTGAATTCTACATATGTCCTTCTACTGCTGAACGTAAACAAAATATTTTAGACCCTTTTCATGCAAAATGTATAACAAATATTTTTTATCGTTTGTTATAAAGAACTTTGTATCCCTTCATATGCCGAACAAGTTGCATTGTGGATTTTAGCCTAAAACATGATTTTAGAAAATATTCATTGAAAAAAGCTTTTTAAAAAAAACACATTTGAAAACCTTTGTATGTTGAATTCTACATATGTCCTTCTAGTGCTGAACGTTAAAAAAAATATTTTAGACCCTTTTCATGCAAAATGTATAACAAATATTTTTCTTGTTTGTTATAAAGAACTTTGTATCCCTTCACATGCCGAACTAGTTGCATTGTGGATTTTGCCTAAAACATGATTTTAGAAAATATTCATTGAAAAAAGCTTTTTAAAAAAACCACATTTGAAAATCTTTGTATGTTGAATTCTACATATGTCCTTCTACTGCTGAACGTAAAAAAAATATTTTAGACCCTTTTCATGCAAAATGTATAACAAATATTTTTTCTCGTTTGTTATAAAGAACTTTGTATCCCTTCACATGCCGAACTAGTTGCATTGTGGATTTTGCCTAAAACATGATTTTAGAAAATATTCATTGAAAAAAGCTTTTTAAAAAACCACATTTGAAAAACCTTTGTATGTTGACTTCTACATATGTCCTTCTAGTGCTGAACGTTAAAAAAATATTTTAGACCCTTTTCATGCAAAATGTATAACATATATTTTTCTTGTTTGTTATAAAGAACTTTGTATCCCTTCACATGCCGAACTAGTTGCATTGTGGATTTTGCCTAAAACATGATTTTAGAAAATATTCATTGAAAAAAGCTTTTTAAAAAAACCACATTTGAAAATCTTTGTATGTTGAATTCTACATATGTCCTTCTACTGCTGAACGTAAACAAAATATTTTAGACCCTTTTCATGCAAAATGTATAACAAATATTTTTCTCGTTTGTTATAAAGAACTTTGTATCCCTTCATATGCCGAACAAGTTGCATTGTGGATTTAGCCTAAAACATGATTTTAGAAAATATTCATTGAAAAAAGCTTTTTAAAAAAACACATTTGAAAACCTTTGTATGTTGAATTCTACATATGTCCTTCTAGTGCTGAACGTTAAAAAAAATATTTTAGACCCTTTTCATGCAAAATGTATAACATATATTTTTCTTGTTTGTTATAAAGAACTTTGTATCCCTTCACATGCCGAACTAGTTGCATTGTGGATTTTGCCTAAAACATGATTTTAGAAAATATTCATTGAAAAAAGCTTTTTAAAAAAACCACATTTGAAAATCTTTGTATGTTGAATTCTACATATGTCCTTCTACTGCTGAACGTAAAAAAAATATTTTAGACCCTTTTCATGCAAAATGTATAACAAATATTTTTTCTCGTTTGTTATAAAGAACTTTGTATCCCTTCACATGCCGAACTAGTTGCATTGTGGATTTTGCCTAAAACATGATTTTAGAAAATATTCATTGAAAAAAGCTTTTTAAAAAACCACATTTGAAAAACCTTTGTATGTTGAATTCTACATATGTCCTTCTAGTGCTGAACGTAAAAAAAATATTTTAGACCCTTTTCATGCAAAATGTATAACAAATATTTTTTCTCGTTTGTTATAAAGAACTTTGTATCCCTTCACATGCCGAACTAGTTGCATTGTGGATTTTGCCTAAAACATGATTTTAGAAAATATTCATTGAAAAAAGCTTTTTAAAAAACCACATTTGAAAATCTTTGTATGTTGAATTCTACATATGTCCTTCTACTGCTGAACGTAAAAAAAATATTTTAGACCCTTTTCATGCAAAATGTATAACAAATATTTTTTATCGTTTGTTATAAAGAACTTTGTATCCCTTCACATGCCGAACTAGTTGCATTGTGGATTTTGCCTAAAACATGATTTTAGAAAATATTCATTGAAAAAAGCTTTTTAAAAAACCACATTTGAAAAACCTTTGTATGTTGAATTCTACATATGTCCTTCTAGTGCTGAACGTAAAAAAAATATTTTAGACCCTTTTCATGCAAAATGTATAACATATATTTTTCTTGTTTGTTATAAAGAACTTTGTATCCCTTCACATGCCGAACTAGTTGCATTGTGGATTTTGCCTAAAACATGATTTTAGAAAATATTCATTGAAAAAAGCTTTTTAAAAAACCACATTTGAAAATCTTTGTATGTTGAATTCTACATATGTCCTTCTACTGCTGAACGTAAAAAAAATATTTTAGACCCTTTTCATGCAAAATGTATAACAAATATTTTTTATCGTTTGTTATAAAGAACTTTGTATCCCTTCACATGCCGAACTAGTTGCATTGTGGATTTTGCCTAAAACATGATTTTAGAAAATATTCATTGAAAAAAGCTTTTTAAAAAAACACATTTGAAAAACCTTTGTATGTTGAATTCTACATATGTCCTTCTAGTGCTGAACGTTAAAAAAAATATTTTAGACCCTTTTCATGCAAAATGTATAACAAATATTTTTTCTTGTTTGTTATAAAGAACTTTGTATCCCTTCACATGCCGAACTAGTTGCATTGTGGATTTTGCCTAAAACATGATTTTAGAAAATATTCATTGAAAAAAGCTTTTTAAAAAAACCACATTTGAAAATCTTTGTATGTTGAATTCTACATATGTCCTTCTACTGCTGAACGTAAAAAAAATATTTTAGACCCTTTTCATGCAAAATGTATAACAAATATTTTTCTCGTTTGTTATAAAGAACTTTGTATCCCTTCACATGCCGAACTAGTTGCATTGTGGATTTTGCCTAAAACATGATTTTAGAAAATATTCATTGAAAAAAGCTTTTTAAAAAAACCACATTTGAAAATCTTTGTATGTTGAATTCTACATATGTCCTTCTACTGCTGAACGTAAAAAAAATATTTTAGACCCTTTTCATGCAAAATGTATAACAAATATTTTTCTCGTTTGTTATAAAGAACTTTGTATCCCTTCACATGCCGAACTAGTTGCATTGTGGATTTTGCCTAAAACATGATTTTAGAAAATATTCATTGAAAAAAGCTTTTTAAAAAACCACATTTGAAAACCTTTGTATGTTGAATTCTACATATGTCCTTCTAGTGCTGAACGTAAAAAAAAATATTTTAGACCCTTTTCATGCAAAATGTATAACATATATTTTTTCTTGTTTGTTATAAAGAACTTTGTATCCCTTCACATGCCGAACTAGTTGCATTGTGGATTTTGCCTAAAACATGATTTTAGAAAATATTCATTGAAAAAAGCTTTTTAAAAAAACCACATTTGAAAATCTTTGTATGTTGAATTCTACATATGTCCTTCTACTGCTGAACGTAAAAAAAATATTTTAGACCCTTTTCATGCAAAATGTATAACAAATATTTTTATCGTTTGTTATAAAGAACTTTGTATCCCTTCACATGCCGAACTAGTTGCATTGTGGATTTTGCCTAAAACATGATTTTAGAAAATATTCATTGAAAAAGGCTTTTTAAAAAAACACATTTGAAAAACTTTGTATGTTGAATTCTACATATGTCCTTCTAGTGCTGAACGTTAAAAAAATATTTTTGACCCTTTTCATGCAAAATGTATAACATATATTTTTCTTGTTTGTTATAAAGAACTTTGTATCCCTTCACATGCCGAACTAGTTGCATTGTGGATTTTGCCTAAAACATGATTTTAGAAAATATTCATTGAAAAAAGCTTTTTAAAAAACCACATTTGAAAATCTTTGTATGTTGAATTCTACATATGTCCTTCTACTGCTGAACGTAAAAAAAATATTTTAGACCCTTTTCATGCAAAATGTATAACAAATATTTTTTATCGTTTGTTATAAAGAACTTTGTATCCCTTCACATGCCGAACTAGTTGCATTGTGGATTTTGCCTAAAACATGATTTTAGAAAATATTCATTGAAAAAAGCTTTTTAAAAAAACCACATTTGAAAAACCTTTGTATGTTGAATTCTACATATGTCCTTCTAGTGCTGAACGTTAAAAAAATATTTTTGACCCTTTTCATGCAAAATGTATAACATATATTTTTCTTGTTTGTTATAAAGAACTTTGTATCCCTTCACATGCCGAACTAGTTGCATTGTGGATTTTGCCTAAAACATGATTTTAGAAAATATTCATTGAAAAAAGCTTTTTAAAAAAACCACATTTGAAAATCTTTGTATGTTGAATTCTACATATGTCCTTCTACTGCTGAACGTTAAAAAAATATTTTAGACCCTTTTCATGCAAAATGTATAACATATATTTTTCTCGTTTGTTATAAAGAACTTTGTATCCCTTCATATGCCGAACAAGTTGCATTGTGGATTTAGCCTAAAACATGATTTTAGAAAATATTCATTGAAAAAAGCTTTTTAAAAAAACACATTTAAAAAACCTTTGTATGTTGAATTCTACATATGTCCTTGTAGTGCTGAACGTTAAAAAAATATTTTAGACCCTTTTCATGCAAAATGTATAACATATATTTTTCTTGTTTGTTATAAAGAACTTTGTATCCCTTCACATGCCGAACTAGTTGCATTGTGGATTTTGCCTAAAACATGATTTTAGAAAATATTCATTGAAAAAAGCTTTTTAAAAAAAACCACATTTGAAAACCTTTGTATGTTGAATTCTACATATGTCCTTCTACTGCTGAACGTAAAAAAAATATTTTAGACCCTTTTCATGCAAAATGTATAACAAATATTTTTCTCGTTTGTTATAAAGAACTTTGTATCCCTTCACATGCCGAACTAGTTGCATTGTGGATTTTGCCTAAAACATGATTTTAGAAAATATTCATTGAAAAAAGCTTTTTAAAAAAACCACATTTGAAAATCTTTGTATGTTGAATTCTACATATGTCCTTCTACTGCTGAACGTAAAAAAAATATTTTAGACCCTTTTCATGCAAAATGTATAACAAATATTTTTATCGTTTGTTATAAAGAACTTTGTATCCCTTCACATGCCGAACTAGTTGCATTGTGGATTTTGCCTAAAACATGATTTTAGAAAATATTCATTGAAAAAAGCTTTTTAAAAAACCACATTTGAAAATCTTTGTATGTTGAATTCTACATATGTCCTTCTAGTGCTGAACGTAAAAAAAATATTTTAGACCCTTTTCATGCAAAATGTATAACATATATTTTTTCTTGTTTGTTATAAAGAACTTTGTATCCCTTCACATGCCGAACTAGTTGCATTGTGGATTTTGCCTAAAACATGATTTTAGAAAATATTCATTGAAAAAAGCTTTTTAAAAAACCACATTTGAAAATCTTTGTATGTTGAATTCTACATATGTCCTTCTACTGCTGAACGTAAAAAAAATATTTTAGACCCTTTTCATGCAAAATGTATAACAAATATTTTTTCTTGTTTGTTATAAAGAACTTTGTATCCCTTCACATGCCGAACTAGTTGCATTGTGGATTTTGCCTAAAACATGATTTTAGAAAATATTCATTGAAAAAAGGCTTTTTAAAAAAACACATTTGAAAACCTTTGTATGTTGAATTCTACATATGTCCTTCTAGTGCTGAACGTTAAAAAAATATTTTTAGACCCTTTTCATGCAAAATGTATAACATATATTTTTCTTGTTTGTTATAAAGAACTTTGTATCCCTTCACATGCCGAACTAGTTGCATTGTGGATTTTGCCTAAAACATGATTTTAGAAAATATTCATTGAAAAAAGCTTTTTAAAAAACCACATTTGAAAATCTTTGTATGTTGAATTCTACATATGTCCTTCTACTGCTGAACGTAAAAAAAATATTTTAGACCCTTTTCATGCAAAATGTATAACAAATATTTTTTCTTGTTTGTTATAAAGAACTTTGTATCCCTTCACATGCCGAACTAGTTGCATTGTGGATTTTGCCTAAAACATGATTTTAGAAAATATTCATTGAAAAAAGCTTTTTAAAAAAACCACATTTGAAAATCTTTGTATGTTGAATTCTACATATGTCCTTCTAGTGCTGAACGTAAAAAAAATATTTTAGACCCTTTTCATGCAAAATGTATAACAAATATTTTTCTTGTTTGTTATAAAGAACTTTGTATCCCTTCATATGCCGAACTAGTTGCATTGTGGATTTTAGCCTAAAACATGATTTTAGAAAATATTCATTGAAAAAAGCTTTTTAAAAAAACACATTTGAAAAACCTTTGTATGTTGAATTCTACATATGTCCTTCTAGTGCTGAACGTAAAAAAAATATTTTAGACCCTTTTCATGCAAAATGTATAACAAATATTTTTCTCGTTTGTTATAAAGAACTTTGTATCCCTTCACATGCCGAACTAGTTGCATTGTGGATTTTGCCTAAAACATGATTTTAGAAAATATTCATTGAAAAAAGCTTTTTAAAAAACCACATTTGAAAATCTTTGTATGTTGAATTCTACATATGTCCTTCTAGTGCTGAACGTAAAAAAAATATTTTAGACCCTTTTCATGCAAAATGTATAACAAATATTTTTCTTGTTTGTTATAAAGAACTTTGTATCCCTTCACATGCCGAACTAGTTGCATTGTGGATTTTGCCTAAAACATGATTTTAGAAAATATTCATTGAAAAAAGCTTTTTAAAAAAACCACATTTGAAAATCTTTGTATGTTGAATTCTACATATGTCCTTCTACTGCTGAACGTAAAAAAATATTTTAGACCCTTTTCATGCAAAATGTATAACAAATATTTTTCTCGTTTGTTATAAAGAACTTTGTATCCCTTCATATGCCGAACTAGTTGCATTGTGGATTTTGCCTAAAACATGATTTTAGAAAATATTCATTGAAAAAAGCTTTTTAAAAAAACCACATTTGAAAATCTTTGTATGTTGAATTCTACATATGTCCTTCTACTGCTGAACGTAAAAAAAATATTTTAGACCCTTTTCATGCAAAATGTATAACAAATATTTTTTCTCGTTTGTTATAAAGAACTTTGTATCCCTTCATATGCCGAACTAGTTGCATTGTGGATTTTAGCCTAAAACATGATTTTAGAAAATATTCATTGAAAAAAAGCTTTTTAAAAAAACACATTTGAAAAACCTTTGTATGTTGAATTCTACATATGTCCTTCTAGTGCTGAACGTTAAAAAAAATATTTTAGACCCTTTTCATGCAAAATGTATAACAAATATTTTTTATCGTTTGTTATAAAGAACTTTGTATCCCTTCACATGCCGAACTAGTTGCATTGTGGATTTTGCCTAAAACATGATTTTAGAAAATATTCATTGAAAAAAGCTTTTTAAAAAACCACATTTGAAAACCTTTGTATGTTGAATTCTACATATGTCCTTCTAGTGCTGAACGTAAAAAAAATATTTTTGACCCTTTTCATGCAAAATGTATAACATATATTTTTCTTGTTTGTTATAAAGAACTTTGTATCCCTTCACATGCCGAACTAGTTGCATTGTGGATTTTGCCTAAAACATGATTTTAGAAAATATTCATTGAAAAAAGCTTTTTAAAAAACCACATTTGAAAATCTTTGTATGTTGAATTCTACATATGTCCTTCTACTGCTGAACGTAAAAAAATATTTTAGACCCTTTTCATGCAAAATGTATAACAAATATTTTTCTCGTTTGTTATAAAGAACTTTGTATCCCTTCACATGCCGAACTAGTTGCATTGTGGATTTTGCCTAAAACATGATTTTAGAAAATATTCATTGAAAAAAGCTTTTTAAAAAAACACATTTGAAAACCTTTGTATGTTGAATTCTACATATGTCCTTCTAGTGCTGAACGTTAAAAAAATATTTTAGACCCTTTTCATGCAAAATGTATAACAAATATTTTTCTTGTTTGTTATAAAGAACTTTGTATCCCTTCACATGCCGAACTAGTTGCATTGTGGATTTTGCCTAAAACATGATTTTAGAAAATATTCATTGAAAAAAGCTTTTAAAAAACCACATTTGAAAACCTTTGTATGTTGAATTCTACATATGTCCTTCTAGTGCTGAACGTAAAAAAAATATTTTAGACCCTTTTCATGCAAAATGTATAACAAATATTTTTTCTCGTTTGTTATAAAGAACTTTGTATCCCTTCACATGCCGAACTAGTTGCATTGTGGATTTTGCCTAAAACATGATTTTAGAAAATATTCATTGAAAAAAGCTTTTTAAAAAAACACATTTGAAAAACTTTGTATGTTGAATTCTACATATGTCCTTCTAGTGCTGAACGTTAAAAAAATATTTTAGACCCTTTTCATGCAAAATGTATAACATATATTTTTCTTGTTTGTTATAAAGAACTTTGTATCCCTTCATATGCCGAACTAGTTGCATTGTGGATTTTGCCTAAAACATGATTTTAGAAAATATTCATTGAAAAAAGCTTTTTAAAAAACCACATTTGAAAATCTTTGTATGTTGAATTCTACATATGTCCTTCTACTGCTGAACGTAAAAAAAATATTTTAGACCCTTTTCATGCAAAATGTATAACAAATATTTTTATCTGTTTGTTATAAAGAACTTTGTATCCCTTCACATGCCGAACTAGTTGCATTGTGGATTTTGCCTAAAACATGATTTTAGAAAATATTCATTGAAAAAAGGCTTTTTAAAAAAACACATTTGAAAATCTTTGTATGTTGAATTCTACATATGTCCTTCTAGTGCTGAACGTAAAAAAATATTTTAGACCCTTTTCATGCAAAATGTATAACATATATTTTTCTTGTTTGTTATAAAGAACTTTGTATCCCTTCACATGCCGAACTAGTTGCATTGTGGATTTTGCCTAAAACATGATTTTAGAAAATATTCATTGAAAAAAGCTTTTTAAAAAACCACATTTGAAAATCTTTGTATGTTGAATTCTACATATGTCCTTCTAGTGCTGAACGTTAAAAAAAATATTTTAGACCCTTTTCATGCAAAATGTATAACAAATATTTTTCTTGTTTGTTATAAAGAACTTTGTATCCCTTCACATGCCGAACTAGTTGCATTGTGGATTTTGCCTAAAACATGATTTTAGAAAATATTCATTGAAAAAAGCTTTTTAAAAAAACCACATTTGAAAATCTTTGTATGTTGAATTCTACATATGTCCTTCTACTGCTGAACGTAAAAAAATATTTTAGACCCTTTTCATGCAAAATGTATAACAAATATTTTTTCTCGTTTGTTATAAAGAACTTTGTATCCCTTCATATGCCGAACTAGTTGCATTGTGGATTTTAGCCTAAAACATGATTTTAGAAAATATTCATTGAAAAAAGCTTTTTAAAAAAACACATTTGAAAACCTTTGTATGTTGAATTCTACATATGTCCTTCTACTGCTGAACGTAAAAAAAATATTTTAGACCCTTTTCATGCAAAATGTATAACAAATATTTTTTATCGTTTGTTATAAAGAACTTTGTATCCCTTCACATGCCGAACTAGTTGCATTGTGGATTTTGCCTAAAACATGATTTTAGAAAATATTCATTGAAAAAAGCTTTTTAAAAAAACCACATTTGAAAATCTTTGTATGTTGAATTCTACATATGTCCTTCTAGTGCTGAACGTAAAAAAAATATTTTAGACCCTTTTCATGCAAAATGTATAACAAATATTTTTCTTGTTTGTTATAAAGAACTTTGTATCCCTTCACATGCCGAACTAGTTGCATTGTGGATTTTGCCTAAAACATGATTTTAGAAAATATTCATTGAAAAAAGCTTTTTAAAAAACCACATTTGAAAATCTTTGTATGTTGAATTCTACATATGTCCTTCTACTGCTGAACGTAAAAAAAATATTTTAGACCCTTTTCATGCAAAATGTATAACAAATATTTTTTATCGTTTGTTATAAAGAACTTTGTATCCCTTCATATGCCGAACTAGTTGCATTGTGGATTTTGCCTAAAACATGATTTTAGAAAATATTCATTGAAAAAAGCTTTTTAAAAAAAACCACATTTGAAAACCTTTGTATGTTGAATTCTACATATGTCCTTCTAGTGCTGAACGTAAAAAAAATATTTTAGACCCTTTTCATGCAAAATGTATAACAAATATTTTTTATCGTTTGTTATAAAGAACTTTGTATCCCTTCACATGCCGAACTAGTTGCATTGTGGATTTTGCCTAAAACATGATTTTAGAAAATATTCATTGAAAAAAGCTTTTAAAAAAACCACATTTGAAAACCTTTGTATGTTGACTTCTACATATGTCCTTCTAGTGCTGAACGTAAAAAAAATATTTTAGACCCTTTTCATGCAAAATGTATAACAAATATTTTTCTCGTTTGTTATAAAGAACTTTGTATCCCTTCACATGCCGAACTAGTTGCATTGTGGATTTTGCCTAAAACATGATTTTAGAAAATATTCATTGAAAAAAGCTTTTTAAAAAACCACATTTGAAAATCTTTGTATGTTGAATTCTACATATGTCCTTCTAGTGCTGAACGTAAAAAAAATATTTTAGACCCTTTTCATGCAAAATGTATAACATATATTTTTCTTGTTTGTTATAAAGAACTTTGTATCCCTTCACATGCCGAACTAGTTGCATTGTGGATTTTGCCTAAAACATGATTTTAGAAAATATTCATTGAAAAAAGCTTTTAAAAAAACCACATTTGAAAATCTTTGTATGTTGAATTCTACATATGTCCTTCTACTGCTGAACGTAAAAAAAATATTTTAGACCCTTTTCATGCAAAATGTATAACAAATATTTTTCTCGTTTGTTATAAAGAACTTTGTATCCCTTCACATGCCGAACTAGTTGCATTGTGGATTTTGCCTAAAACATGATTTTAGAAAATATTCATTGAAAAAAGCTTTTTAAAAAAACACATTTGAAAACCCTTTGTATGTTGAATTCTACATATGTCCTTCTAGTGCTGAACGTTAAAAAAATATTTTAGACCCTTTTCATGCAAAATGTATAACATATATTTTTCTTGTTTGTTATAAAGAACTTTGTATCCCTTCACATGCCGAACTAGTTGCATTGTGGATTTTGCCTAAAACATGATTTTAGAAAATATTCATTGAAAAAAGCTTTTTAAAAAACACATTTGAAAACCTTTGTATGTTGAATTCTACATATGTCCTTCTAGTGCTGAACGTTAAAAAAATATTTTAGACCCTTTTCATGCAAAATGTATAACAAATATTTTTTCTTGTTTGTTATAAAGAACTTTGTATCCCTTCACATGCCGAACTAGTTGCATTGTGGATTTTGCCTAAAACATGATTTTAGAAAATATTCATTGAAAAAAGCTTTTTAAAAAAACCACATTTGAAAATCTTTGTATGTTGAATTCTACATATGTCCTTCTACTGCTGAACGTAAAAAAAATATTTTAGACCCTTTTCATGCAAAATGTATAACAAATATTTTTCTCGTTTGTTATAAAGAACTTTGTATCCCTTCATATGCCGAACTAGTTGCATTGTGGATTTTGCCTAAAACATGATTTTAGAAAATATTCATTGAAAAAAGCTTTTTAAAAAAACACATTTGAAAACCTTTGTATGTTGAATTCTACATATGTCCTTCTAGTGCTGAACGTAAAAAAAATATTTTAGACCCTTTTCATGCAAAATGTATAACAAATATTTTTTCTTGTTTGTTATAAAGAACTTTGTATCCCTTCACATGCCGAACTAGTTGCATTGTGGATTTTGCCTAAAACATGATTTTAGAAAATATTCATTGAAAAAAGCTTTTTAAAAAAACCACATTTGAAAATCTTTGTATGTTGAATTCTACATATGTCCTTCTACTGCTGAACGTAAAAAAATATTTTAGACCCTTTTCATGCAAAATGTATAACAAATATTTTTCTCGTTTGTTATAAAGAACTTTGTATCCCTTCACATGCCGAACTAGTTGCATTGTGGATTTTGCCTAAAACATGATTTTAGAAAATATTCATTGAAAAAAGCTTTTTAAAAAAACCACATTTGAAAACCTTTGTATGTTGAATTCTACATATGTCCTTCTAGTGCTGAACGTAAAAAAAATATTTTAGACCCTTTTCATGCAAAATGTATAACAAATATTTTTTCTCGTTTGTTATAAAGAACTTTGTATCCCTTCACATGCCGAACTAGTTGCATTGTGGATTTTGCCTAAAACATGATTTTAGAAAATATTCATTGAAAAAAAGCTTTTTAAAAAAACCACATTTGAAAATCTTTGTATGTTGAATTCTACATATGTCCTTCTACTGCTGAACGTAAAAAAATATTTTAGACCCTTTTCATGCAAAATGTATAACAAATATTTTTCTCGTTTGTTATAAAGAACTTTGTATCCCTTCACATGCCGAACTAGTTGCATTGTGGATTTTAGCCTAAAACATGATTTTAGAAAATATTCATTGAAAAAAGCTTTTTAAAAAAACCACATTTGAAAACCTTTGTATGTTGAATTCTACATATGTCCTTCTAGTGCTGAACGTTAAAAAAAATATTTTAGACCCTTTTCATGCAAAATGTATAACAAATATTTTTATCGTTTGTTATAAAGAACTTTGTATCCCTTCACATGCCGAACTAGTTGCATTGTGGATTTTGCCTAAAACATGATTTTAGAAAATATTCATTGAAAAAAGCTTTTTAAAAAACCACATTTGAAAATCTTTGTATGTTGAATTCTACATATGTCCTTCTAGTGCTGAACGTAAAAAAAATATTTTAGACCCTTTTCATGCAAAATGTATAACAAATATTTTTCTTGTTTGTTATAAAGAACTTTGTATCCCTTCACATGCCGAACTAGTTGCATTGTGGATTTTGCCTAAAACATGATTTTAGAAAATATTCATTGAAAAAAGCTTTTTAAAAAAACCACATTTGAAAATCTTTGTATGTTGAATTCTACATATGTCCTTCTACTGCTGAACGTAAAAAAATATTTTAGACCCTTTTCATGCAAAATGTATAACAAATATTTTTTCTCGTTTGTTATAAAGAACTTTGTATCCCTTCATATGCCGAACAAGTTGCATTGTGGATTTTAGCCTAAAACATGATTTTAGAAAATATTCATTGAAAAAAGCTTTTTAAAAAAACACATTTGAAAACCTTTGTATGTTGAATTCTACATATGTCCTTCTAGTGCTGAACGTTAAAAAAATATTTTAGACCCTTTTCATGCAAAATGTATAACAAATATTTTTTCTTGTTTGTTATAAAGAACTTTGTATCCCTTCACATGCCGAACTAGTTGCATTGTGGATTTTGCCTAAAACATGATTTTAGAAAATATTCATTGAAAAAAGCTTTTTAAAAAACCACATTTGAAAATCTTTGTATGTTGAATTCTACATATGTCCTTCTACTGCTGAACGTAAAAAAAATATTTTAGACCCTTTTCATGCAAAATGTATAACAAATATTTTTCTCGTTTGTTATAAAGAACTTTGTATCCCTTCATATGCCGAACTAGTTGCATTGTGGATTTTAGCCTAAAACATGATTTTAGAAAATATTCATTGAAAAAAGCTTTTTAAAAAAACACATTTGAAAAACCTTTGTATGTTGAATTCTACATATGTCCTTCTAGTGCTGAACGTAAAAAAAATATTTTAGACCCTTTTCATGCAAAATGTATAACAAATATTTTTATCGTTTGTTATAAAGAACTTTGTATCCCTTCACATGCCGAACTAGTTGCATTGTGGATTTTGCCTAAAACATGATTTTAGAAAATATTCATTGAAAAAAGCTTTTTAAAAAAACCACATTTGAAAATCTTTGTATGTTGAATTCTACATATGTCCTTCTAGTGCTGAACGTAAAAAAAATATTTTAGACCCTTTTCATGCAAAATGTATAACATATATTTTTTCTTGTTTGTTATAAAGAACTTTGTATCCCTTCACATGCCGAACTAGTTGCATTGTGGATTTTGCCTAAAACATGATTTTAGAAAATATTCATTGAAAAAAGCTTTTTAAAAAACCACATTTGAAAATCTTTGTATGTTGAATTCTACATATGTCCTTCTACTGCTGAACGTAAAAAAAATATTTTAGACCCTTTTCATGCAAAATGTATAACAAATATTTTTCTCGTTTGTTATAAAGAACTTTGTATCCCTTCACATGCCGAACTAGTTGCATTGTGGATTTTGCCTAAAACATGATTTTAGAAAATATTCATTGAAAAAAGCTTTTTAAAAAAACCAGATTTGAAAACCTTTGTATGTTGACTTCTACATATGTCCTTCTAGTGCTGAACGTTAAAAAAAATATTTTAGACCCTTTTCATGCAAAATGTATAACAAATATTTTTCTCGTTTGTTATAAAGAACTTTGTATCCCTTCACATGCCGAACTAGTTGCATTGTGGATTTTGCCTAAAACATGATTTTAGAAAATATTCATTGAAAAAAGCTTTTTAAAAAAACCACATTTGAAAATCTTTGTATGTTGAATTCTACATATGTCCTTCTACTGCTGAACGTAAAAAAAATATTTTAGACCCTTTTCATGCAAAATGTATAACAAATATTTTTCTTGTTTGTTATAAAGAACTTTGTATCCCTTCACATGCCGAACTAGTTGCATTGTGGATTTTGCCTAAAACATGATTTTAGAAAATATTCATTGAAAAAAGCTTTTTAAAAAACCACATTTGAAAACCTTTGTATGTTGAATTCTACATATGTCCTTCTAGTGCTGAACGTTAAAAAAATATTTTAGACCCTTTTCATGCAAAATGTATAACAAATATTTTTATCTTGTTTGTTATAAAGAACTTTGTATCCCTTCACATGCCGAACTAGTTGCATTGTGGATTTTGCCTAAAACATGATTTTAGAAAATATTCATTGAAAAAAGCTTTTTAAAAAACCACATTTGAAAATCTTTGTATGTTGAATTCTACATATGTCCTTCTACTGCTGAACGTAAAAAAAATATTTTAGACCCTTTTCATGCAAAATGTATAACAAATATTTTTCTCGTTTGTTATAAAGAACTTTGTATCCCTTCACATGCCGAACTAGTTGCATTGTGGATTTTGCCTAAAACATGATTTTAGAAAATATTCATTGAAAAAAGCTTTTTAAAAAAACACATTTGAAAACCCTTTGTATGTTGAATTCTACATATGTCCTTCTAGTGCTGAACGTTAAAAAAATATTTTAGACCCTTTTCATGCAAAATGTATAACATATATTTTTCTTGTTTGTTATAAAGAACTTTGTATCCCTTCACATGCCGAACTAGTTGCATTGTGGATTTTGCCTAAAACATGATTTTAGAAAATATTCATTGAAAAAAGCTTTTTAAAAAACCACATTTGAAAATCTTTGTATGTTGAATTCTACATATGTCCTTCTACTGCTGAACGTAAAAAAAATATTTTAGACCCTTTTCATGCAAAATGTATAACAAATATTTTTCTCGTTTGTTATAAAGAACTTTGTATCCCTTCACATGCCGAACTAGTTGCATTGTGGATTTAGCCTAAAACATGATTTTAGAAAATATTCATTGAAAAAAGCTTTTTAAAAAAACACATTTGAAAACCTTTGTATGTTGAATTCTACATATGTCCTTCTAGTGCTGAACGTAAAAAAAATATTTTAGACCCTTTTCATGCAAAATGTATAACAAATATTTTTCTCGTTTGTTATAAAGAACTTTGTATCCCTTCACATGCCGAACTAGTTGCATTGTGGATTTTGCCTAAAACATGATTTTAGAAAATATTCATTGAAAAAAGCTTTTTAAAAAACCACATTTGAAAATCTTTGTATGTTGAATTCTACATATGTCCTTCTACTGCTGAACGTAAAAAAAATATTTTAGACCCTTTTCATGCAAAATGTATAACAAATATTTTTCTCGTTTGTTATAAAGAACTTTGTATCCCTTCACATGCCGAACTAGTTGCATTGTGGATTTTGCCTAAAACATGATTTTAGAAAATATTCATTGAAAAAAGCTTTTTAAAAAAACCACATTTGAAAACCTTTGTATGTTGACTTCTACATATGTCCTTCTAGTGCTGAACGTTAAAAAAATATTTTAGACCCTTTTCATGCAAAATGTATAACATATATTTTTCTTGTTTGTTATAAAGAACTTTGTATCCCTTCATATGCCGAACTAGTTGCATTGTGGATTTTGCCTAAAACATGATTTTAGAAAATATTCATTGAAAAAAGCTTTTAAAAAAACCACATTTGAAAATCTTTGTATGTTGAATTCTACATATGTCCTTCTACTGCTGAACGTAAAAAAAATATTTTAGACCCTTTTCATGCAAAATGTATAACAAATATTTTTATCGTTTGTTATAAAGAACTTTGTATCCCTTCACATGCCGAACTAGTTGCATTGTGGATTTTGCCTAAAACATGATTTTAGAAAATATTCATTGAAAAAGGCTTTTTAAAAAACACATTTGAAAAACTTTGTATGTTGAATTCTACATATGTCCTTCTAGTGCTGAACGTTAAAAAAAATATTTTTGACCCTTTTCATGCAAAATGTATAACAAATATTTTTCTTGTTTGTTATAAAGAACTTTGTATCCCTTCACATGCCGAACTAGTTGCATTGTGGATTTTGCCTAAAACATGATTTTAGAAAATATTCATTGAAAAAAGCTTTTTAAAAAAACCACATTTGAAAATCTTTGTATGTTGAATTCTACATATGTCCTTCTACTGCTGAACGTAAAAAAAATATTTTAGACCCTTTTCATGCAAAATGTATAACAAATATTTTTTCTCGTTTGTTATAAAGAACTTTGTATCCCTTCACATGCCGAACTAGTTGCATTGTGGATTTTGCCTAAAACATGATTTTAGAAAATATTCATTGAAAAAAGCT
The DNA here is from genome assembly GCF_020615455.1 of Coregonus clupeaformis. Classification (NCBI taxonomy): domain Eukaryota; kingdom Metazoa; phylum Chordata; class Actinopteri; order Salmoniformes; family Salmonidae; genus Coregonus; species Coregonus clupeaformis. The sequence continues at coordinate 21,410 of NW_025534819.1, forward strand.
TTTTAAAAAAACCACATTTGAAAATCTTTGTATGTTGAATTCTACATATGTCCTTCTAGTGCTGAACGTAAAAAAAATATTTTAGACCCTTTTCATGCAAAATGTATAACAAATATTTTTTCTTGTTTGTTATAAAGAACTTTGTATCCCTTCACATGCCGAACTAGTTGCATTGTGGATTTTGCCTAAAACATGATTTTAGAAAATATTCATTGAAAAAAGCTTTTTAAAAAAACCACATTTGAAAACCTTTGTATGTTGAATTCTACATATGTCCTTCTACTGCTGAACGTAAAAAAAAATATTTTAGACCCTTTTCATGCAAAATGTATAACAAATATTTTTCTCGTTTGTTATAAAGAACTTTGTATCCCTTCACATGCCGAACTAGTTGCATTGTGGATTTTGCCTAAAACATGATTTTAGAAAATATTCATTGAAAAAAGCTTTTTAAAAAAACCACATTTGAAAATCTTTGTATGTTGAATTCTACATATGTCCTTCTACTGCTGAACGTAAAAAAAATATTTTAGACCCTTTTCATGCAAAATGTATAACAAATATTTTTCTCGTTTGTTATAAAGAACTTTGTATCCCTTCACATGCCGAACTAGTTGCATTGTGGATTTTGCCTAAAACATGATTTTAGAAAATATTCATTGAAAAAAGCTTTTTAAAAAAACCACATTTGAAAACCTTTGTATGTTGAATTCTACATATGTCCTTCTAGTGCTGAACGTAAAAAAAATATTTTAGACCCTTTTCATGCAAAATGTATAACAAATATTTTTTCTTGTTTGTTATAAAGAACTTTGTATCCCTTCACATGCCGAACTAGTTGCATTGTGGATTTTGCCTAAAACATGATTTTAGAAAATATTCATTGAAAAAAGCTTTTTAAAAAAACCACATTTGAAAATCTTTGTATGTTGAATTCTACATATGTCCTTCTACTGCTGAACGTAAAAAAAATATTTTAGACCCTTTTCATGCAAAATGTATAACAAATATTTTTCTCGTTTGTTATAAAGAACTTTGTATCCCTTCATATGCCGAACTAGTTGCATTGTGGATTTTGCCTAAAACATGATTTTAGAAAATATTCATTGAAAAAAGCTTTTTAAAAAAACCACATTTGAAAACCTTTGTATGTTGAATTCTACATATGTCCTTCTAGTGCTGAACGTAAAAAAAAATATTTTAGACCCTTTTCATGCAAAATGTATAACAAATATTTTTCTCGTTTGTTATAAAGAACTTTGTATCCCTTCACATGCCGAACTAGTTGCATTGTGGATTTTGCCTAAAACATGATTTTAGAAAATATTCATTGAAAAAAGCTTTTTAAAAAAACCACATTTGAAAATCTTTGTATGTTGAATTCTACATATGTCCTTCTAGTGCTGAACGTAAAAAAAATATTTTAGACCCTTTTCATGCAAAATGTATAACAAATATTTTTTCTTGTTTGTTATAAAGAACTTTGTATCCCTTCACATGCCGAACTAGTTGCATTGTGGATTTTGCCTAAAACATGATTTTAGAAAATATTCATTGAAAAAAGCTTTTTAAAAAAACCACATTTGAAAATCTTTGTATGTTGAATTCTACATATGTCCTTCTAGTGCTGAACGTAAAAAAAATATTTTAGACCCTTTTCATGCAAAATGTATAACAAATATTTTTCTCGTTTGTTATAAAGAACTTTGTATCCCTTCATATGCCGAACTAGTTGCATTGTAGATTTTGCCTAAAACATGATTTTAGAAAATATATATTGAAAAAAGCTTTTTAAAAAAACCACATTTGAAAACCTTTGTATGTTGAATTCTACATATGTCCTTCTAGTACTGAACGTTAAAAAAATATTTTAGACCCTTTTCATGCAAAATGTATAACAAATATTTTTCTCGTTTGTTATAAAGAACTTTGTATCCCTTCATATGCCGAACTAGTTGCATTGTGGATTTTGCCTAAAACATGATTTTAGAAAATATTCATTGAAAAAAGCTTTTTAAAAAAACCACATTTGAAAATCTTTGTATGTTGAATTCTACATATGTCCTTCTAGTGCTGAACGTTAAAAAAATATTTTAGACCCTTTTCATGCAAAATGTATAACATATATTTTTTCTTGTTTGTTATAAAGAACTTTGTATCCCTTCACATGCCGAACTAGTTGCATTGTGGATTTTGCCTAAAACATGATTTTAGAAAATATTCATTGAAAAAAGCTTTTTAAAAAAACCACATTTGAAAATCTTTGTATGTTGAATTCTACATATGTCCTTCTACTGCTGAACGTAAAAAAAATATTTTAGACCCTTTTCATGCAAAATGTATAACAAATATTTTTCTCGTTTGTTATAAAGAACTTTGTATCCCTTCACATGCCGAACAAGTTGCATTGTGGATTTAGCCTAAAACATGATTTTAGAAAATATTCATTGAAAAAAGCTTTTTAAAAAAACACATTTGAAAACCTTTGTATGTTGAATTCTACATATGTCCTTCTAGTGCTGAACGTTAAAAAAATATTTTAGACCCTTTTCATGCAAAATGTATAACAAATATTTTTTCTTGTTTGTTATAAAGAACTTTGTATCCCTTCACATGCCGAACTAGTTGCATTGTGGATTTTGCCTAAAACATGATTTTAGAAAATATTCATTGAAAAAAGCTTTTTAAAAAACCACATTTGAAAATCTTTGTATGTTGAATTCTACATATGTCCTTCTACTGCTGAACGTAAACAAAATATTTTAGACCCTTTTCATGCAAAATGTATAACAAATATTTTTCTCGTTTGTTATAAAGAACTTTGTATCCCTTCATATGCCGAACTAGTTGCATTGTGGATTTTGCCTAAAACATGATTTTAGAAAATATTCATTGAAAAAAGCTTTTTAAAAAAAACACATTTGAAAACCTTTGTATGTTGAATTCTACATATGTCCTTCTAGTGCTGAACGTAAAAAAAATATTTTAGACCCTTTTCATGCAAAATGTATAACAAATATTTTTCTCGTTTGTTATAAAGAACTTTGTATCCCTTCACATGCCGAACTAGTTGCATTGTGGATTTTGCCTAAAACATGATTTTAGAAAATATTCATTGAAAAAAGCTTTTTAAAAAAACCACATTTGAAAATCTTTGTATGTTGAATTCTACATATGTCCTTCTAGTGCTGAACGTAAAAAAAATATTTTAGACCCTTTTCATGCAAAATGTATAACAAATATTTTTCTTGTTTGTTATAAAGAACTTTGTATCCCTTCACATGCCGAACTAGTTGCATTGTGGATTTTGCCTAAAACATGATTTTAGAAAATATTCATTGAAAAAAGCTTTTTAAAAAAACCACATTTGAAAATCTTTGTATGTTGAATTCTACATATGTCCTTCTACTGCTGAACGTAAAAAAAATATTTTAGACCCTTTTCATGCAAAATGTATAACAAATATTTTTCTCGTTTGTTATAAAGAACTTTGTATCCCTTCATATGCCGAACAAGTTGCATTGTGGATTTAGCCTAAAACATGATTTTAGAAAATATTCATTGAAAAAAGCTTTTTAAAAAAACACATTTGAAAACCTTTGTATGTTGAATTCTACATATGTCCTTCTAGTGCTGAACGTAAAAAAATATTTTAGACCCTTTTCATGCAAAATGTATAACAAATATTTTTATCGTTTGTTATAAAGAACTTTGTATCCCTTCACATGCCGAACTAGTTGCATTGTGGATTTTGCCTAAAACATGATTTTAGAAAATATTCATTGAAAAAAGCTTTTTAAAAAACCACATTTGAAAATCTTTGTATGTTGAATTCTACATATGTCCTTCTACTGCTGAACGTAAAAAAAATATTTTAGACCCTTTTCATGCAAAATGTATAACATATATTTTTCTCGTTTGTTATAAAGAACTTTGTATCCCTTCACATGCCGAACTAGTTGCATTGTGGATTTTGCCTAAAACATGATTTTAGAAAATATTCATTGAAAAAAGCTTTTTAAAAAACCACATTTGAAAACCTTTGTATGTTGACTTCTACATATGTCCTTCTAGTGCTGAACGTTAAAAAAATATTTTAGACCCTTTTCATGCAAAATGTATAACAAATATTTTTATCGTTTGTTATAAAGAACTTTGTATCCCTTCACATGCCGAACTAGTTGCATTGTGGATTTTGCCTAAAACATGATTTTAGAAAATATTCATTGAAAAAAGCTTTTTAAAAAACCACATTTGAAAATCTTTGTATGTTGAATTCTACATATGTCCTTCTACTGCTGAACGTAAAAAAATATTTTAGACCCTTTTCATGCAAAATGTATAACAAATATTTTTTCTCGTTTGTTATAAAGAACTTTGTATCCCTTCACATGCCGAACTAGTTGCATTGTGGATTTTGCCTAAAACATGATTTTAGAAAATATTCATTGAAAAAAGCTTTTTAAAAAAACACATTTGAAAACCTTTGTATGTTGAATTCTACATATGTCCTTCTAGTGCTGAACGTTAAAAAAATATTTTAGACCCTTTTCATGCAAAATGTATAACATATATTTTTCTTGTTTGTTATAAAGAACTTTGTATCCCTTCACATGCCGAACTAGTTGCATTGTGGATTTTGCCTAAAACATGATTTTAGAAAATATTCATTGAAAAAAGCTTTTTAAAAAAACCACATTTGAAAATCTTTGTATGTTGAATTCTACATATGTCCTTCTACTGCTGAACGTAAACAAAATATTTTAGACCCTTTTCATGCAAAATGTATAACAAATATTTTTCTCGTTTGTTATAAAGAACTTTGTATCCCTTCCATGCCGAACTAGTTGCATTGTGGATTTTGCCTAAAACATGATTTTAGAAAATATTCATTGAAAAATAATTTTAAAAAAAACACATTTGAAAATCTTTGTATGTTGAATTCTACATATGTCCTTCTAGTGCTGAACGTAAAAAAAATATTTTAGACCCTTTTCATGCAAAATGTATAACAAATATTTTTCTTGTTTGTTATAAAGAACTTTGTATCCCTTCACATGCCGAACTAGTTGCATTGTGGATTTTGCCTAAAACATGATTTTAGAAAATATTCATTGAAAAAAGCTTTTTAAAAAACCACATTTGAAAATCTTTGTATGTTGAATTCTACATATGTCCTTCTACTGCTGAACGTAAAAAAAAATATTTTAGACCCTTTTCATGCAAAATGTATAACAAATATTTTTATCGTTTGTTATAAAGAACTTTGTATCCCTTCACATGCCGAACTAGTTGCATTGTGGATTTTGCCTAAAACATGATTTTAGAAAATATTCATTGAAAAAGGCTTTTTAAAAAACACATTTGAAAAACTTTGTATGTTGAATTCTACATATGTCCTTCTAGTGCTGAACGTTAAAAAAATATTTTTGACCCTTTTCATGCAAAATGTATAACATATATTTTTCTTGTTTGTTATAAAGAACTTTGTATCCCTTCACATGCCGAACTAGTTGCATTGTGGATTTTGCCTAAAACATGATTTTAGAAAATATTCATTGAAAAAAGCTTTTTAAAAAACCACATTTGAAAATCTTTGTATGTTGAATTCTACATATGTCCTTCTACTGCTGAACGTAAAAAAAATATTTTAGACCCTTTTCATGCAAAATGTATAACAAATATTTTTATCGTTTGTTATAAAGAACTTTGTATCCCTTCACATGCCGAACTAGTTGCATTGTGGATTTTGCCTAAAACATGATTTTAGAAAATATTCATTGAAAAAAGCTTTTTAAAAAACCACATTTGAAAATCTTTGTATGTTGAATTCTACATATGTCCTTCTAGTGCTGAACGTTAAAAAAATATTTTTGACCCTTTTCATGCAAAATGTATAACATATATTTTTCTTGTTTGTTATAAAGAACTTTGTATCCCTTCACATGCCGAACTAGTTGCATTGTGGATTTTGCCTAAAACATGATTTTAGAAAATATTCATTGAAAAAAGCTTTTTAAAAAACCACATTTGAAAATCTTTGTATGTTGAATTCTACATATGTCCTTCTACTGCTGAACGTAAACAAAATATTTTAGACCCTTTTCATGCAAAATGTATAACAAATATTTTTCTCGTTTGTTATAAAGAACTTTGTATCCCTTCATATGCCGAACAAGTTGCATTGTGGATTTAGCCTAAAACATGATTTTAGAAAATATTCATTGAAAAAAGCTTTTTAAAAAAACACATTTGAAAACCTTTGTATGTTGAATTCTACATATGTCCTTCTAGTGCTGAACGTAAAAAAATATTTTAGACCCTTTTCATGCAAAATGTATAACATATATTTTTCTTGTTTGTTATAAAGAACTTTGTATCCCTTCACATGCCGAACTAGTTGCATTGTGGATTTTGCCTAAAACATGATTTTAGAAAATATTCATTGAAAAAAGCTTTTAAAAAAACCACATTTGAAAATCTTTGTATGTTGAATTCTACATATGTGTAACGATCCCGGCAGTCTGAGTCGGGTCCTGTCTGGTGACTAGTGTTTCTGTTCGTGATCTCCAGTTTCCCGAGGGTTCGGGAACGCTCCGGGGAGCGCTCTTGTTTTCCGCACCTGCATCCCATCAGCAATCTGCACACCTGGTCCTGATCATCACCCTTCTTAGGCTCTGGCCTAACATCCAGTTCCTGCCGGATCGTTAGCCATGAACAGTATGTTTGTCAGCGTATCAGCCTCTAAGCTACTAGTGTTAGTTTTGTTGTTTTGCACCTTGTTGACTTGCCGTGTACTGACCTCCGTTTGTTTCTATCTGCAGTCTCTCACCCGGAACCTTCTCCCAACCTCTGCCTGATGGTCGGCGGCTGCCGAGCCATTAACGGACCAACCACTGCACCCTCAACAACCCATCCACGCCACCCGCTCTGTGCCCTGGATTATTCAGCCTCACTCGGGAATCTGTTAAATAAACACTCACCTTTGTCTCCACGTACCTTGTCCTGGTCTGCTTCTGGGTTCTGGCTTAGTAAACCGTGACAGAACGATCCGGCCAGTAATGAACCCAGCGGACCTGGACTCTGTTCGCCATGCCATTACCCAGCAGGAGAAGATGTTGGGCCATCATAGCACGGTACTACAGGAGATCGCGTTGTCAGTTCGGAACCTTTCTACCGGTCTGACGGAGGTCCAGAACCAACGCAAGTGTCCGGTGGAGGATCCACTACCGGTTTCACCCATCTCGCCTGCCGCTTCTGAAGTTGTGTCCCTCCGTGAGCCCAAGGTTCCGACGCCGGATAAATATGAGGGGGAGCTGGGAAGATGCCGTTCCTTCCTTATGCAGTGTGGATTAGTGTTCGATCTACAGCCCTACTCTTATGCCACAGACAAGGCTAGGATAGCCTTTGTGATTGAGTTGCTGCGTGGTCGAGCGCTGGAGTGGGCGTCAGCCGTTTGGGAACGACAGGATCCCTGCATGGCTTCATACCAGGGGTTCACGGCCGAGATGAGGAAGCTCTTCGATTCCGTGGGAACGAGCAGGCGCCTGTTTTACTTCACCAGGTATCGCAGGTGGCGACTTCGTGATCGAGTTCAAGACGTTGGCTGTGGAGTGGGTGGAGAGGAGTCTCTGCAAGCGGCCTTTTACCAGGGTCTGTCGGAGCAGCTCAAGGATGAGTTGATCTCCTATCCGGAGCCTAGTGACCTGGACAGATTGGTAGCCTTGTCGATTCGGGTGGATAATCGAGTCCGAGAGCGAAGGAGGGAGAAGCAATGGGGTCCGTCCAATCGATCAGCTTCTCAGTTCCCAGTCGGGTCGGGTGGTGGACCAGAACACGCCGATCATTCTCCACCACAAAGGATTAGTGGAGAGGTCCTCTCCCGATTCTGAACCCATGCAAGTGGGGCGGCACGGGTTAACCAAGGAGGAGCGTCAACATAGACGTAAGACCAACTGCTGTCTCTACTGTGGTCGCTCGGGACATTACAGCTCCACTTGTTCCCGGCGGTCGTCAAACTGCCCGGCTCGCTAAAGTTGGGAGGACTTTTAGCGAGCCAGTTTCAACCTCTCAGTACCTCTGTCAGACCCCGTTTCCCGGCTACCCTTGTGAACAGGAATCAAAGCTTAGCGATTAACGCTTTTATCGATTCAGGTGCCGATGGAAGCTTTCTTGATGCCGAGTTGGTGGAACAGCTGGGGCTTTCCAAGGAGCAATTGCCGGAAGCCATTGAGGCGACCACTCTGAACGGCAGTAGTCTGGCACGTATCACGATGAGGACTGAACCGGTTAAGATGCGGCTGTCGGGGAATCATTCTGAGATGATTTCATTCTTCATTCTGCCGTCTTCCCATGTTCCTCTGGTCCTTGGATACCCCTGGCTGAAGGAACACAATCCCACGTTCGATTGGGTGACGGGCAAGGTAACGAGTTGGAGCCTTGATTGTCATGCTAACTGTCTCAAGACTGCCTGCCCCCATTCGGTTCCCAGTCAGGTGATTGAGGCTAAACCCCAGATTTGTCCCTGGTTCCCGAGACATATCACGATTTGGGGGAAGTTTTCAGTAAGCAGAAGGCTCTGTCACTCCCTCCCCACCGACCATATGATTGTGCCATCAACCTGGTCCCGGGAGCTGTCTACCCCAAAGGAAGGTTATACAGTATCTCCCGACCTGAACGTGAGGCGTTGGAGACCTACATCAAAGAGTCCCTAGCGGCTGGTCTCGTTCGTCCCTCGTCATCACCCCTGGGGGCAGGATTCTTCTTTGTGGGTAAGAAGGATGGCTCTCTTCGACCGTGTATTGATTATCGGGGGTTGAATGCCATCACGGTCAAGAACAAGTATCCCCTGCCCTTGATGAGTTCTGCCTTCGACTCCTTACAGGGTGCTACGGTATTCACCAAGCTTGACCTACGCAATGCGTATCACATGGTCCGGATCAGAGAGGGGGACGAGTGGTTGACGGGTTTCAATACACCGATGGGTCACTTCGAGTATCAGGTGATGCCGTTTGGACTGACCAATGCTCCAGCGGTATTTCAGAGTATGGTGAACGACGTCCTGAGAGATATGATCGGTCTCTTTGTGTTTGTTTACCTGGATGACATTCTGATCTTCTCGAAGGAACCTTCCGACCACGTCCAGCATGTCCGGCAGGTTCTGCAGCGATTGTTGGAGAATCGCCTGTTCGTGAAGGCCGAGAAGTGCGAGTTTCACGCCCACACGACATCCTTTCTCGGGTACATCATCTCCAGGGGAGAGATTAGGATGGACCAGGAGAAGGTTAGAGCGGTTCTGGAATGGGCCCAGCCCGGTACGAGATTGCAGCTCCAGAGATTTTTGGGGTTTGCGAATTTCTACCGCAGATTCATCCGGGATTACAGCCGTGTGGCCGCTCCGTTAACTGCCTTGACTTCCAGTATCAGGACCTTCAAGTGGAATCCGGAGGCGGATCGAGCGTTTCTGGATTTGAAGAGGCGATTCACCAACGCACCGATTCTCTCTCAACCGGACACGGCCCGTCCAGTTCGTCGTTGAAGTGGACGCGTCTGATGTGGGAGTTGGCGCCATCCTGTCGCGAGCGATGCTCCACGGACAGTAAACTCCATCCCTGCGCCTACTACTCTCGTCGCCTTTCGCCTGCGGAGAGGAATTACGATGTGGGTAACCGGGAGCTTCTCGCGGTGAAACTTGCCTTGGAGGAGTGGCGCCACTGGTTGGAGGGGGCGGAGCAATCGTTTATTGTCTGGACTGACCACAAGAATCTTGCTTACGTGCAATCGGCTAAACGTCTCAACTCCCGTCAGGCCAGGTGGGCGTTGTTTTTCGGACGATTCAAGTTTTCCCTGACGTTCCGACCTGGATCTAAGAACGGCAAGGCGGACGCCTTGTCCCGGATGTTCTCAAGACGGAGGAGAGTGGGTCCAAGATCGAGACAATTCTCCCCCGGAACTGCGTCGTGGGAGCAGTTATGTGGAAGATTGAGGAGGAGGTGCTGGCGGCCCTTCGGACTCAGCCCGGTCCCGGTAACGGTCCACCCGGTCGGTTGTTTGTGCCTGAGTCGGTTCGTCCTGCTGTCCTCAAATGGTCCCACGCCAGCAAGATGGCTTGTCACCCTGGCGTGGCTCGGACAATGGCGTTTCTTCGCAGACGTTTTTGGTGGCCTGCCGTGGCCGAGGATACTCGGGGTTTTGTTGCTGCCTGTCCAGTGTGTGCGCAGAATAAGAGTACCAATCGGCCCAGCTCTGGACTACTTCACCCCCTTCCTATTCCCCGGCGACCATGGTCGCATCTGGCCCTGGACTTCGTCACTGGGTTGCCCGCTTCTGAGGGGAACACGGTCGTTCTGACTATCGTGGACAGATTCAGCAAGTTCGCCCACTTTGTGCCAATTGCCAAGCTTCCCTCTGCCTCGGAGACGTCCGAGATCCTGGTTAGGGAGGTTTTCAGGGTCCACGGTTTGCCCAGTGATATCGTTTCCGACCGTGGCCCTCAGTTTACCTCTGCTGTCTGGAAGTCCTTCTGTTTGGCCATTGGAGCTACAGTCAGTCTCACATCTGGTTTTCACCCCAATCCAATGGTCAGGCGGAGAGAGCCAACCAGAAGATGGAATCCACGCTACGCTGTCTGGTCTCTTCCAACCCCACCTCCTGGGTCTCTCAGTTGCCTTGGGTTGAGTATGCCCACAATACTCTCCCTACATCTGCCACTGGGATGTCTCCTTTCCAGTGCCTGTATGGCTACCAACCTCCCCTGTTCCCTTCTCAGGAGAAGGAGCTCTCAGTGCCTTCTGTTCAGGCCCATATTCGTGCGTTGCCACCGGACCTGGCATCGGGCCAGAAAGGCACTCCTTAGAGTTCGGACCGGTATCAGCTCCAGGCGAATCGTCGCCGGATCCCCGCTCCCACCTATACCATCGGAGATAGGGTTTGGTTGGCCACACGGGATCTTCCGTTACGGACTGAGTCTAGGAAGTTGTTACCGAAGTTCATTGGTCCGTTTGTGGTGGAGAAGGTGATCAATCCAGTGGCAGTTCGACTCAAACTACCGAGGACGCTCAGAGTCCATCCCACCTTTCATGTCTCCTGCCTCAAGCCTGTCTTCCTCAGTCCTCTGTTGCCTCCTCCGCCTCCTCCTCCTCCTCCTCGGATGATCGGAGGTGGTCCTGCCTACACGGTGCGTCGCATCATGGATTCCAGACGGCGGGGCCGGGGTTTCCAGTATCTCGTGGACTGGGAGGGGTATGGCCCTGAAGAGAGGAGTTGGATTCCGCGGCGACAGGTCCTAGATGCGGACCTCATCAGTGACTTCTACCGCCTCCATCCTGGCGCTCCGGGAGTCCGCCCGGTGGCGTTCGTCGGAGGGGGGGTACTGTAACGATCCCGGCTGTCTGAGTCGGGTCCTGTCTGGTGACTAGTGTTTCTGTTCGTAATCTCCAGTTTCCCGAGGGTTCGGGAACGCTCCGGGAGCGCTCTTGTTTTCCGCACCTGCATCCCATCAGCAATCTGCACACCTGGTCCTGATCATCACCCTTCTTAGGCTCTGGCCTAACATCCAGTTCCTGCCGGATCGTTAGCTATGAACAGTATGTTTGTCAGCGTATCAGCCTCTGAGCTACTAGTGTTAGTTTTGTTGTTTTGCACCTTGTTGGCTTGCCGTGTACTGACCTCCGTTTTTGTTCTGTCTGCAGTCTCTCACCCGGAACCTTCTCCCAACCTCTGCCTGATGGTCGGCGGCTGCCGAGCCATTACCGGACCAACCACTGCACCCTCAACAACCCATCCACGCCACCCGCTCTGTGCCCTGGATTATTCAGCCTCACTCGGGAATCTATTAATAAACACTCACCTTTCTCTCAACGTACCTTGTCCTGGTCTGCTTCTGGGTTCTGGCATAGTAAACCGTGACACACAATTTCGTTTATTCCCAAACAAAACCAAATTCTCCCACATCAAAGAAACATCCAAATAAATAAACATTTTTCTCCACATCCTCTCAGCCGCAGGCCTCACACACACAGACTTCAACATACACTTGTACAATCTTTTCTGTGTTACTTTTGATAATACTTGTTTCCCCGATCCTTTACCCACATAGAGACTTGGCAGCACATACAAGTCCTCATATTCCCCCCTCCCCATTTATCACTTTTATCCACTCACCCGGAATGCATAATTTAATTCTTTCGTATATCTGTAATACTAATTTTCTCTCCGCTGTATCATCAAACTCCCACACAGTATCCAGAATTGCCTGCCCCCTTAAAAACCCCGGTATAACCTCGTAAAGAAAATCTTTTACCAATATTAACCCAGCCTTCATGAACATTTTGTTGTACAGCACCTTCCCACCACTCTCTATTTTCGGATTCAAAAACACAGGCTGATTAAATATGTTGTCCTTATTTGTACATGTGTACTCAATCTTAGGAAGAAATTCCCCCCATGCCAAGAACACCTCTTTATAGAACTCAGGCAAACCCTCCAACATATCCTTCTTCCATGACATCAATAATCCACTTTCTTCACAACCCCCACTTCTGTACAAAAAATGTTTAAAAAACCTTTTCCATCCATAATCTACCTCCCCATATAAGTATTTTTGCACAGTTTTTATTCTCATTGCTTTTCTCTTCACATCCAAATCCACCAATTTCAACCCCCATCCTTTAAATCCGAGATAAGAGTTGCCCTTGCAATCCTAGTCCCCTTCCCCTCCCATAGGAAATCTGTAACCAAACCATTGAATTCTTTTAACACCCATTGTGGCATATCCAACGAACCTAGAACATAGATACATTTGGATGCCACCAAAGAATTAATCACCACCACCTTCCCCCTCAAGAACAGTTTTCTTGCCTTCCAATAGGATAGAGTATGTTTTATTTTATTCAAAACCCCAGTCCATGTCTCATCTCTCGTCCCTTCTTTATCCACCCCCAAAACCACCCCTAAAGTCTTTATATAACCTTCAGCCTTTTTTGAAAGGGAATCCACAGTCCACTTTTTCATCTATCCCCACATACATTATTTCAGATTTTTCAACATTAAGTTTTGCCCCTGATGCCTTGCCATATACCTCAAAACACTCCATTACATTCTTCACACTTTCAACATCTATCACAGTACATGTAGTATCATCCGCATATTGCTGTATAACACTCTCCCCCCATCCGGTATCCGTATACCTCGAATTAATTTGTTTGCTTTAATCATTGCTGCAAGCGGCTCCACCGATAAACTATAAAGAGCAGCTGATAACGGACATCCCTGCCTAACAGATCTCTCCAGAGGAAAAGAATCTGTTAAAATCCCATTACATTTTACTCTGCTCCTTGCATATCCATTCAGTAATCTAATCCAACCTATCATTCTTTCACCAAACCCAAATTTCCCAAGTGTACGCAGTAAAAAGGAATGATCAACTCTATCAAAAGCCTTATTTAGATCCAAACTCATCACAAACCCCCCTTCCTCCCCCATATGCTTTATCACATCCCTTATTGTTCCCACTGTGTCAGAAATATCCCTCCCTGGTACACTATATCCTTGTGTCTCTGCTATTACTTCTCCCATAACTTTTTTAACTCTATTAGCTAAGACCTTGGCTAAGATCTTATAATCACAATTTAAAAGTGTCAACGGTCGATAATTATCCAAATTTACACGACTCCCTTTATTTTTATACAGTATGGTTAAAACTCCTGTGGCCAGCGAATCTGGCACCACTTGAGTCTTTTCAATATATTCATACAGTTTTCTTAAAATTGGAGCCAACAAATCTGCAAAAGATTTATAAAATTCCGCAGTTAGGCCATCAGACCCCGGACTCCTATTGCAATTAGCATCTAATATGGCCTCCTTAATGTCAGTTAGACTCATATCTTCATCACACATGTTTTTTTCCCCTTCTGTTAACTTAGTATCCACATGTTCAAGCACCTTATCCATACAGGAATCATTAACCTCTTCTTTTTTAAATAAGCATTCATAATATCTCTCGACCGTATCCAGAATCCCCACCAAATCATTAACCTTTTCCCCTTTATCATTAATTAACTCCGTAATATAAATCTTCTCTTGTCTTCTTTTTTCTAAATTCAAGAAAAATGAAGTACACCTTTCCCCCTCTATCGCATATTGCACTCTACTCCTTACAATCGCCGCATTACATTTCTTCTTCTCATATTCATCAAGTGCATCCTTAGCCAGTAAATAATCCTCCACCCCATGACCTTCATCCTTTTCTATACACTCAAGTTCATGTTTAACCTTCTTACGTAGTTCCCTCTCCTTCTTTTTCAAAAAATAATTCCTCTTAACAGCATATTTTATAGTCAATTCCTTACATTTGGTTTTCAGCTCCTCCCACCACAACCCCATATTCACCTCCATTAACTGTTGTCTTTTGGCCTTCCCAATACATTCTGATATCATCTCAATATAATTTTCCTCCTCTAGCAAGCTATTATTTAAACACCACAGCCCACCAGATTTAGTATGTGTCCTTACTCCACAAGAAAATACCACCGCCGCATGATCACTAAAAGCTGTAAAAACATACTTAATTTCTTTCATAAAATTCCTTAAACCCTCATTTACTAAAACCAGATCTATTCGCGTCTGTTTCAACTCCCCTAAAACCACCTGCCTTCTAGAAATTCCTCTCTTGTTCGGATTCTCATCCCTCCATATATCAATCAAACTGTTTTCAAACATAATCTTCCTTAAGACCCCCCTAGATACGTCATTTCTAAAAATAGCTCCCCTTTTCATATCTAATCTATTCATTTTAACATTAAAATCCCCTACTAAAATACAGTTACCCTTGCACCATTTCCCTAATTCTAAAAATAAATTATTTCGCTCTATCTCATTATTCGTCGCATAAATATTTATAATCCTAAAAACCCTATTCATATATTCAAAATCCAAAATTAAAATCCTCCCATTATTATCATTATATATCTTCTTCACATTTTCTACTACATCCTTCCTTAATAAAATTGCAACCCCACTTGAATTTCCCCTGCCATTGTTAACATAAATAAAATCCCTCCATATTTTTTTTTACTTCTAAAACACATGCATTATCCCAGTGCGTCTCTTGAATACATAAAATATCTGAATTCTTCATTTGTACTATTCTATTAAATTTTCCCATTGTTCTCAAACCATTTGCATTTATTGACATTATATTTACCATTCTAATAAATAATAAAATAATAAAATATAATTTCATTATCCTCTACCTGTTATCCAGTTTCTTTCCTCTTCCACCCTTTCTCTCCCCCTCTTCCCCCGCTTTCCTCTTCCTGTATCCTTCCCTCGTTCTTTCAATCTTTTCTCCATCATCCGTGTCCGATATCTCCTCCAAGTCCATGTTATCCAGCCAACTCAACTTCTTGTCACCCTCATCCGTTGTGCTCCCCATGTTCATCTCCGTCTCTGGTATTGTCATCGTTGTGCTCCCCGTGTTCATCTCCGTCTCATGTATAGCCGTCGTTGTCGTTTCTGTTATTGTTCTCACACTCGAACCCCTCTCCATTTCTTCACCCCCGAGGTACTTGTTAGTACTGTGCTATCCCCCAAAACCTGTGAGTCCCCCGTGCTTCCCCCCAGTCCACTCCCCCCTCCTCCTGAAAACTCCCTCTTCTTATTTCTGAGTCCATACTACTCCCAATTTCATTCATCTTCTGGTCCTTCTCCCTTCTTCCTTCCTCCGTCTCTCCACTCTCCACCACGTCCTCTCCTCCATCTTCTTCTCCTTCTTGCGACAATACAACTGCTTCCTCGAATAGTGCTTGACTCCCCTCTTCAGCCATAACCTCTCCACAGTTGCACTCCGCCAATCTCTTTCTGCATCCACCACAGAAATTCCTTTCCTTCTCTCCGACACATTCTCTCACATAGTGTCCTTGCTTGCCACATTTGAAACACTTAAATTCAGGGCAGTCTTTAACTATGTGCCCGGGTTGAATACACAAACGACACACTCTGACCTGTTTGTCATGAAGGACCCTAAAATATTCTGCTCCCTCCAACGTCTCAATTCTTGTAGAGTAAGGCAATGATGTCACTTTTTCTGTGAACTTGACTTTGCAAAAACGTGTCCCATCAACCACCTCCGTTCCTGGCCAAACTCTCCTCCTTATCTCCGAAACGGCTGCCACTCCCCAGCTACTCAGCTTGCCCAGTATCACACCATCTTCTACATATACTGGGAGATTCATAAAAGACACCACCAATTCCTTCACATTAACATCTCTCGCCAGAATCCTGGTGTCCTTTATCCGTATTCCATCCATTAAACGTTCTTTTCCTTTTCCGTTTCTCATCGTAACTTCATACTTCTTTTCTCCTTTCATTCGGCATCCCACCACCTCTCCACACACCTCCTTAATTGCTCGTAGTAGTTCCATTGTCGTCACTTTGTCTTCTCCTTCCAACTCAATTGCCACCGTGTATTCTTTGCCATATTTCATTCCTTCTTTATCTTCATTTTTCTTCCGTTGCGCCCTTTCGTTGTCTTTGTCCATTCCGTTTGTCATTTCCATGTTGTCCGTCATAGTGCTTCAAAAAAAGAATCCGAAAAGAAAAACTCTCCCCCAAGCAGCAAAACTGCAAGGGGGGAAGACTAACCAAACTTAAAACTATTCAACTGCAAGAACAAACAAAAAAATATTTCGAAATCCAAATAATTAACAAAAATAGCTCTCGAGCAAACACTCTTCAGCAAACACTCACTCACAGCTCAAAACTCGCACCTGTCGTCACTTCTCCAATCAGGATGGGCGTATTCAGGCTGGTATGGCCGTAAGCGAGGGAACAACTCTTGGTACACTATATAAAGTCAATGTGTCACTCACTCTGAACGAGACACAGAAAAGTATCCACTTTATGACACAGACTGAAGAAGCTCAAACCTTGCTTACATTTCCAAGATATATATATATATATATATATATATATATTTGAGTCTTGTGGGGGTGGAAGAGGGCATATCCTATGTTGACTTATGACAAGTTCATGGACTAGGGCCCTATAAAATAGGCGTTGCGGACCGAATCACGGAATCCAGACATTAAACCCAAATTCAACAATATTCAAACATTTATTGAACTTAGTAGGAAATCAACTAAATCTATTCAACTTGTTAGAAAACATATTCATTTGCCCAAGCCAATCATAAGACATGAACAAAATGCATCAGTGATTGGTATTTCCATGAACTTTCTGAAAGGGCACAGGAATGCCCCTGTCTGTGTGCATGTGTGCGGTGCGCGCGTATGTCTACACTTTGTGTAGCCGTTAGCGATGATGCTAATGATAACCTTCTTCTGGTAGGGAAGGAATGGCTTTCCCCCAAAACCTTCGCAAGTAAATGTTAACTACAAAGTAGCCTATGCCTGCCTGGCAGAATTATACCGTGATCATTTGCACCACTCCAGTGGCCATTTGTCCTACAGCAACACCGCTTAACCAAACAAAGGTCTCTTCCTGGTGCACGCTTGCATTTAAGGGTAACTACACCCCAAAATCTAAATGTCTTCCATTTTTCCCAGACCTCAAAAATGGTCACCTGATAGGGTTTAAACATTGTTGTGGACATAGAACATCCAATTGTGCTGTTTTGCTATTAAAAAGGTGTACTTTTGAGAGCGAAAACCTGCCAAAACAGGGACAAACGGTCAACGGGGAAATCTAAACGGAGAAAAGGGAACTTGGGAATTAACGGAATCAGGCAAAACATTGAAGGGATTTTATAGTGCCCTAATGGACTACAGACATTGACAGTCTCCTAGACTAAAAACAAAGGCTGTATGTACTGCCTACATTTTGAGGGGAAACGCAATGTCCATTATTTGATTTGATCAGGGCAGGGCAGGGCAGGGCAGGGCAGCACACACAAACTGCATTTAGTCCAATAACAATCCATGATATTATTAGGGTGATAAATAAAAGGCAATTGCTCCATGACACAAGAGCACGCTCTACTGGGACAAAAAGCTTACAGCACCTGGTATTCCCAGGCGGTCTCCCATCCAAGTACTAACCAGGCCCGACCCTGCTTAGCTTCCGAGATCGGACGAGATCGGGCGTATTTTTCTTTTTTCTTTTATTTATAAAAAACAAAATCAACAAAACAATACAACAAATAAAACATAATTACACCATCCTTATTCACTAATCAACATAAAATACATAATCTAATATAGACATTAGACATACTCCATTTCAGAAGTTAACCCTAACTCCCCCTCCTCCCTCCTCCATAGACACTAAAGTACTCCCCTTTATAAACATACTTTCAAATTTCTCTAGTTTTGCATTATACATTAATTCCACCTGCTTTCTTAAACCTGCTTTAAAGATTACCCAGACATTCACCTTTTTCCCTTCAAAATGTTTCATATTCCTTCTACAGTAAATTGCATACCTCACAAAACTCAAAACAATATTCAACAGGTACACATTCACACCCAAACATTTCCCCATTACTCCAAATAATATTAACCTATCCCATGCAAAACTTTCTAAAAACTCTTTTCTCCAGTGCCTCCACAACAAAAGTTTTACTTCCTTGAAAAAACCTGTCAGACTTGGACATTCAACAAATAAATGCAACAAAGACTCTGGCTTCATCATACACACATCACATTCCCGCCGTACATCGCGGTTTATCTGATGTAAAATAATATTTGTGTATATACGATTATGCCGTACCATAAAATCCATGTTCTCACAATTTCGTTTATTCCCAAACAAAACCAAATTCTCCCACATCAAAGAAACATCCAAATCAATAAACATTTTTCTCCACATCCTCTCAGCCGCAGGCCTCACACACACAGACTTCAACATACACTTGTACAATCTTTTCTGTGTTACTTTTGATAATACTTGTTTCCCCGATCCTTTACCCACATAGAGACTTGGCAGCACATACAAGTCCTCATATTCCCCCCTCCCCATTTATCACTTTTATCCACTCACCCGGAATGCATAATTTAATTCTTTCGTATATCTGTAATACTAATTTTCTCTCCACTGTATCATCAAACTCCCACACAGTATCCAGAATTGCCTGCCCCCTTAAAAACCCCGGTATAACCTCGTAAAGAAAATCTTTTACCAATATTAACCCAGCCTTCATGAACATTTTGTTGTACAGCACCTTCCCACCACTCTCTATTTTCGGATTCAAAAACACAGGCTGATTAAATATGTTGTCCTTATTTGTACATGTGTACTCAATCTTAGGAAGAAATTCCCCCCCATGCCAAGAACACCTCTTTATAGAACTCAGGCAAACCCTCCAACATATCCTTCTTCCATGACATCAATAATCCACTTTCTTCACAACCCCCACTTCTGTACAAAAAATGTTTAAAAAACCTTTTCCATCCATAATCTACCTCCCCATATAAGTATTTTTGCACAGTTTTTATTCTCATTGCTTTTCTCTTCACATCCAAATCCACCAATTTCAACCCCCCATCCTTTAAATCCGAGATAAGAGTTGCCCTTGCAATCCTAGTCCCCTTCCCCTCCCATAGGAAATCTGTAACCAAACCATTGAATTCTTTTAACACCCATTGTGGCATATCCAACGAACCTAGAACATAGATACATTTGGATGCCACCAAAGAATTAATCACCACCACCTTCCCCCTCAAGAACAGTTTTCTTGCCTTCCAATAGGATAGAGTATGTTTTATTTTATTCAAAACCCCAGTCCATGTCTCATCTCTCGTCCCTTCTTTATCCACCCCCAAAACCACCCCTAAAGTCTTTATATAACCTTCAGCCTTTTTGAAAGGGAATCCACAGTCCACTTTTTTCATCTATCCCCACATACATTATTTCAGATTTTTCAACATTAAGTTTTGCCCCTGATGCCTTGCCATATACCTCAAAACACTCCATTACATTCTTCACACTTTCAACATCTATCACAGTACATGTAGTATCATCCGCATATTGCTGTATAACACTCTCCCCCCCATCCGGTATCCGTATACCTCGAATTAATTTGTTTGCTTTAATCATTGCTGCAAGCGGCTCCACCGATAAACTATAAAGAGCAGCTGATAACGGACATCCCTGCCTAACAGATCTCTCCAGAGGAAAATAATCTGTTAAAATCCCATTACATTTTACTCTGCTCCTTGCATATCCATTCAGTAATCTAATCCAACCTATCATTCTTTCACCAAACCCAAATTTCCCAAGTGTACGCAGTAAAAAGGAATGATCAACTCTATCAAAAGCCTTATTTAGATCCAAACTCATCACAAACCCCCCTTCCTCCCCCATATGCTTTATCACATCCCTTATTGTTCCCACTGTGTCAGAAATATCCCTCCCTGGTACACTATATCCTTGTGTCTCTGCTATTACTTCTCCCATAACTTTTTTAACTCTATTAGCTAAGACCTTGGCTAAGATCTTATAATCACAATTTAAAAGTGTCAACGGTCGATAATTATCCAAATTTACACGACTCCCTTTATTTTTATACAGTATGGTTAAAACTCCTGTGGCCAGCGAATCTGGCACCACTTGAGTCTTTTCAATATATTCATACAGTTTTCTTAAAATTGGAGCCAACAAATCTGCAAAAGATTTATAAAATTCCGCAGTTAGGCCATCAGACCCCGGACTCCTATTGCAATTAGCATCTAATATGGCCTCCTTAATGTCAGTTAGACTCATATCTTCATCACACATGTTTTTTCCCCTTCTGTTAACTTAGTATCCACGTGTTCAAGCACCTTATCCATACAGGAATCATTAACCTCTTCTTTTTTAAATAAGCATTCATAATATCTCTCGACCGTATCCAGAATCCCCACCAAATCATTAACCTTTTTCCCCTTTATCATTAATTAACTCCGTAATATAAATCTTCTCTTGTCTTCTTTTTTCTAAATTCAAGAAAAATGAAGTACACCTTTCCCCCTCTATCGCATATTGCACTCTACTCCTTACAATCGCCGCATTACATTTCTTCTTCTCATATTCATCAAGTGCATCCTTAGCCAGTAAATAATCCTCCACCCCATGACCTTCATCCTTTTCTATACACTCAAGTTCATGTTTAACCTTCTTACGTAGTTCCCTCTCCTTCTTTTTCAAAAAATAATTCCTCTTAACAGCATATTTTATAGTCAATTCCTTACATTTGGTTTTCAGCTCCTCCCACCACAACCCCATATTCACCTCCATTAACTGTTGTCTTTTGGCCTTCCCAATACATTCTGATATCATCTCAATATAATTTTCCTCCTCTAGCAAGCTATTATTTAAACACCACAGCCCACCAGATTTAGTATGTGTCCTTACTCCACAAGAAAATACCACCGCCGCATGATCACTAAAAGCTGTAAAAACATACTTAATTTCTTTCATAAAATTCCTTAAACCCTCATTTACTAAAACCAGATCTATTCGCGTCTGTTTCAACTCCCCTAAAACCACCTGCCTTCTAGAAATTCCTCTCTTGTTCGGATTCTCATCCCTCCATATATCAATCAAACTGTTTTCAAACATAATCTTCCTTAAGACCCCCCTAGATACGTCATTTCTAAAAATAGCTCCCCTTTTCATATCTAATCTATTCATTTTTACATTAAAATCCCCTACTAAAATACAGTTACCCTTGCACCATTTCCCTAATTCTAAAAATAAATTATTTCGCTCTATCTCATTATTCGGGCATAAATATTTATAATCCTAAAAACCCTATTCATATATTCAAAATCCAAAATTAAAATCCTCCCATTATTATCATTATATATCTTCTTCACATTTTCTACTACATCCTTCCTTAATAAAATTGCAACCCCACTTGAATTTCCCCTGCCATTGTTAACATAAATAAAATCCCTCCATATTTTTTTACTTCTAAAACACATGCATTATCCCAGTGCGTCTCTTGAATACATAAAATATCTGAATTCTTCATTTGTACTATTCTATTAAATTTTCCCATTGTTCTCAAACCATTTGCATTTATTGACATTATATTTACCATTCTAATAAATAATAAAATAATAAAATATAATTTCATTATCCTCTACCTGTTATCCAGTTTCTTTCCTCTTCCACCCTTTCTCTCCCCCTCTTCCCCCGCTTTCCTCTTCCTGTATCCTTCCCTCGTTCTTTCAATCTTTTCTCCATCATCCGTGTCCGATATCTCCTCCAAGTCCATGTTATCCAGCCAACTCAACTTCTTGTCACCCTCATCCGTTGTGCTCCCCATGTTCATCTCCGTCTCTGGTATTGTCATCGTTGTGCTCCCCGTGTTCATCTCCGTCTCATGTATAGCCGTCGTTGTCGTTTCTGTTATTGTTCTCACACTCGAACCCCTCTCCATTTCTTCACCCCCCGAGGTACTTGTTAGTACTGTGCTATCCCCCAAAACCTGTGAGTCCCCCGTGCTTCCCCCCAGTCCACTCCCCCCCTCCTCCTGAAAACTCCCTCTTCTTATTTCTGAGTCCATACTACTCCCAATTTCATTCATCTTCTGGTCCTTCTCCCTTCTTCCTTCCTCCGTCTCTCCACTCTCCACCACGTCCTCTCCTCCATCTTCTTCTCCTTCTTGCGACAATACAACTGCTTCCTCGAATAGTGCTTGACTCCCCTCTTCAGCCATAACCTCTCCACAGTTGCACTCCGCCAATCTCTTTCTGCATCCACCACAGAAATTCCTTTCCTTCTCTCCGACACATTCTCTCACATAGTGTCCTTGCTTGCCACATTTGAAACACTTAAATTCAGGGCAGTCTTTAACTATGTGCCCGGGTTGAATACACAAACGACACACTCTGACCTGTTTGTCATGAAGGACCCTAAAATATTCTGCTCCCTCCAACGTCTCAATTCTTGTAGAGTAAGGCAATGATGTCACTTTTTCTGTGAACTTGACTTTGCAAAAACGTGTCCCATCAACCACCTCCGTTCCTGGCCAAACTCTCCTCCTTATCTCCGAAACGGCTGCCACTCCCCAGCTACTCAGCTTGCCCAGTATCACACCATCTTCTACATATACTGGGAGATTCATAAAAGACACCACCAATTCCTTCACATTAACATCTCTCGCCAGAATCCTGGTGTCCTTTATCCGTATTCCATCCATTAAACGTTCTTTTCCTTTTCCGTTTCTCATCGTAACTTCATACTTCTTTTCTCCTTTCATTCGGCATCCCACCACCTCTCCACACACCTCCTTAATTGCTCGTAGTAGTTCCATTGTCGTCACTTTGTCTTCTCCTTCCAACTCAATTGCCACCGTGTATTCTTTGCCATATTTCATTCCTTCTTTATCTTCATTTTTCTTCCGTTGCGCCCTTTCGTTGTCTTTGTCCATTCCGTTTGTCATTTCCATGTTGTCCGTCATAGTGCTTCAAAAAAGAATCCGAAAAGAAAAACTCTCCCCCAAGCAGCAAAACTGCAAGGGGGGAAGACTAACCAAACTTAAAACTATTCAACTGCAAGAACAAACAAAAAATATATTTCGAAATCCAAATAATTAACAAAAATAGCTCTCGAGCAAACACTCTTCAGCAAACACTCACTCACAGCTCAAAACTCGCACCTGTCGTCACTTCTCCAATCAGGATGGGCGTATTCAGGCTGGTATGGCCGTAAGCGAGGGAACAACTCTTGGTACACTATATAAAGTCAATGTGTCACTCACTCTGAACGAGACACAGAAAAGTATCCACTTTATGACACAGACTGAAGAAGCTCAAACCTTGCTTACATTTCCAAGATATATATATATATATATATATATATATTTGAGTCTTGTGGGGGTGGAAGAGGGCATATCCTATGTTGACTTATGACAAGTTCATGGACTAGGGCCCTATAAAATAGGCGTTGCGGACCGAATCACGGAATCCAGACATTAAACCCAAATTCAACAATATTCAAACATTTATTGAACTTAGTAGGAAATCAACTAAATCTATTCAACTTGTTAGAAAACATATTCATTTGCCCAAGCCAATCATAAGACATGAACAAAATGCATCAGTGATTGGTATTTCCATGAACTTTCTGAAAGGGCACAGGAATGCCCCTGTCTGTGTGCATGTGTGCGGTGCGCGCGTATGTCTACACTTTGTGTAGCCGTTAGCGATGATGCTAATGATAACCTTCTTCTGGTAGGGAAGGAATGGCTTTCCCCCAAAACCTTCGCAAGTAAATGTTAACTACAAAGTAGCCTATGCCTGCCTGGCAGAATTATACCGTGATCATTTGCATCACTCCAGTGGCCATTTGTCCTACAGCAACACCGCTTAACCAAACAAAGGTCTCTTCCTGGTGCACGCTTGCATTTAAGGGTAACTACACCCCAAAATCTAAATGTCTTCCATTTTTCCCAGACCTCAAAAATGGTCACCTGATAGGGTTTAAACATTGTTGTGGACATAGAACATCCAATTGTGCTGTTTTGCTATTAAAAAGGTGTACTTTTGAGAGCGAAAACCTGCCAAAACAGGGACAAACGGTCAACGGGGAAATCTAAACGGAGAAAAGGGAACTTGGGAATTAACGGAATCAGGCAAAACATTGAAGGGATTTTATAGTGCCCTAATGGACTACAGACATTGACAGTCTCCTAGACTAAAAACAAAGGCTGTATGTACTGCCTACATTTTGAGGGAAACGCAATGTCCATTATTTGATTTGATCAGGGCAGGGCAGGGCAGGGCAGGGCAGCACACACAAACTGCATTTAGTCCAATAACAATCCATGATATTATTAGGGTGATAAATAAAAGGCAATTGCTCCATGACACAAGAGCACGCTCTACTGGGACAAAAAGCTTACAGCACCTGGTATTCCCAGGCGGTCTCCCATCCAAGTACTAACCAGGCCCGACCCTGCTTAGCTTCCGAGATCGGACGAGATCGGGCGTATTTTTTATTTTTTTTCTTTTATTTATAAAAAACAAAATCAACAAAACAATACAACAAATAAAACATAATTACACCATCCTTATTCACTAATCAACATAAAATACATAATCTAATATAGACATTAGACATACTCCATTTCAGAAGTTAACCCTAACTCCCCCTCCTCCCTCCTCCATAGACACTAAAGTACTCCCCTTTATAAACATACTTTCAAATTTCTCTAGTTTTGCATTATACATTAATTCCACCTGCTTTCTTAAACCTGCTTTAAAGATTACCCAGACATTCACCTTTTTCCCTTCAAAATGTTTCATATTCCTTCTACAGTAAATTGCATACCTCACAAAACTCAAAACAATATTCAACAGGTACACATTCACACCCAAACATTTCCCCATTACTCCAAATAATATTAACCTATCCCATGCAAAACTTTCTAAAAACTCTTTTCTCCAGTGCCTCCACAACAAAAGTTTTACTTCCTTGAAAAAAACCTGTCAGACTTGGACATTCAACAAATAAATGCAACAAAGACTCTGGCTTCATCATACACACATCACATTCCCGCCGTACATCGCGGTTTATCTGATGTAAAATAATATTTGTGTATATACGATTATGCCGTACCATAAAATCCATGTTCTCACAATTTCGTTTATTCCCAAACAAAACCAAATTCTCCCACATCAAAGAAACATCCAAATCAATAAACATTTTTCTCCACATCCTCTCAGCCGCAGGCCTCACACACACAGACTTCAACATACACTTGTACAATCTTTTCTGTGTTACTTTTGATAATACTTGTTTCCCCGATCCTTTACCCACATAGAGACTTGGCAGCACATACAAGTCCTCATATTCCCCCCCTCCCCATTTATCACTTTTATCCACTCACCCGGAATGCATAATTTAATTCTTTCGTATATCTGTAATACTAATTTTCTCTCCACTGTATCATCAAACTCCCACACAGTATCCAGAATTGCCTGCCCCCTTAAAAACCCCGGTATAACCTCGTAAAGAAAATCTTTTACCAATATTAACCCAGCCTTCATGAACATTTTGTTGTACAGCACCTTCCCACCACTCTCTATTTTCGGATTCAAAAACACAGGCTGATTAAATATGTTGTCCTTATTTGTACATGTGTACTCAATCTTAGGAAGAAATTCCCCCCCATGCCAAGAACACCTCTTTATAGAACTCAGGCAAACCCTCCAACATATCCTTCTTCCATGACATCAATAATCCACTTTCTTCACAACCCCCACTTCTGTACAAAAAATGTTTAAAAAACCTTTTCCATCCATAATCTACCTCCCCATATAAGTATTTTTGCACAGTTTTTATTCTCATTGCTTTTCTCTTCACATCCAAATCCACCAATTTCAACCCCCCATCCTTTAAATCCGAGATAAGAGTTGCCCTTGCAATCCTAGTCCCCTTCCCCTCCCATAGGAAATCTGTAACCAAACCATTGAATTCTTTTAACACCCATTGTGGCATATCCAACGAACCTAGAACATAGATACATTTGGATGCCACCAAAGAATTAATCACCACCACCTTCCCCCCTCAAGAACAGTTTTCTTGCCTTCCAATAGGATAGAGTATGTTTTATTTTATTCAAAACCCCAGTCCATGTCTCATCTCTCGTCCCTTCTTTATCCACCCCCAAAACCACCCCTAAAGTCTTTATATAACCTTCAGCCTTTTTGAAAGGGAATCCACAGTCCACTTTTTTCATCTATCCCCACATACATTATTTCAGATTTTTCAACATTAAGTTTTGCCCCTGATGCCTTGCCATATACCTCAAAACACTCCATTACATTCTTCACACTTTCAACATCTATCACAGTACATGTAGTATCATCCGCATATTGCTGTATAACACTCTCCCCCCATCCGGTATCCGTATACCTCGAATTAATTTGTTTGCTTTAATCATTGCTGCAAGCGGCTCCACCGATAAACTATAAAGAGCAGCTGATAACGGACATCCCTGCCTAACAGATCTCTCCAGAGGAAAAGAATCTGTTAAAATCCCATTACATTTTACTCTGCTCCTTGCATATCCATTCAGTAATCTAATCCAACCTATCATTCTTTCACCAAACCCAAATTTCCCAAGTGTACGCAGTAAAAAGGAATGATCAACTCTATCAAAAGCCTTATTTAGATCCAAACTCATCACAAACCCCCCCTTCCTCCCCCATATGCTTTATCACATCCCTTATTGTTCCCACTGTGTCAGAAATATCCCTCCCTGGTACACTATATCCTTGTGTCTCTGCTATTACTTCTCCCATAACTTTTTTAACTCTATTAGCTAAGACCTTGGCTAAGATCTTATAATCACAATTTAAAAGTGTCAACGGTCGATAATTATCCAAATTTACACGACTCCCTTTATTTTTATACAGTATGGTTAAAACTCCTGTGGCCAGCGAATCTGGCACCACTTGAGTCTTTTCAATATATTCATACAGTTTTCTTAAAATTGGAGCCAACAAATCTGCAAAAGATTTATAAAATTCCCGAGTTAGGCCATCAGACCCCGGACTCCTATTGCAATTAGCATCTAATATGGCCTCCTTAATGTCAGTTAGACTCATATCTTCATCACACATGTTTTTTTCCCCTTCTGTTAACTTAGTATCCACATGTTCAAGCACCTTATCCATACAGGAATCATTAACCTCTTCTTTTTTAAATAAGCATTCATAATATCTCTCGACCGTATCCAGAATCCCCACCAAATCATTAACCTTTTCCCCTTTATCATTAATTAACTCCGTAATATAAATCTTCTCTTGTCTTCTTTTTTCTAAATTCAAGAAAAATGAAGTACACCTTTCCCCCTCTATCGCATATTGCACTCTACTCCTTACAATCGCCGCATTACATTTCTTCTTCTCATATTCATCAAGTGCATCCTTAGCCAGTAAATAATCCTCCACCCCATGACCTTCATCCTTTTCTATACACTCAAGTTCATGTTTAACCTTCTTACGTAGTTCCCTCTCCTTCTTTTTCAAAAATAATTCCTCTTAACAGCATATTTTATAGTCAATTCCTTACATTTGGTTTTCAGCTCCTCCCACCACAACCCCATATTCACCTCCATTAACTGTTGTCTTTTGGCCTTCCCAATACATTCTGATATCATCTCAATATAATTTTCCTCCTCTAGCAAGCTATTATTTAAACACCACAGCCCACCAGATTTAGTATGTGTCCTTACTCCACAAGAAAATACCACCGCCGCATGATCACTAAAAGCTGTAAAAACATACTTAATTTCTTTCATAAAATTCCTTAAACCCTCATTTACTAAAACCAGATCTATTCGCGTCTGTTTCAACTCCCCTAAAACCACCTGCCTTCTAGAAATTCCTCTCTTGTTCGGATTCTCATCCCTCCATATATCAATCAAGCTGTTTTCAAACATAATCTTCCTTAAGACCCCCCTAGATACGTCATTTCTAAAAATAGCTCCCCTTTTCATATCTAATCTATTCATTTTAACATTAAAATCCCCTACTAAAATACAGTTACCCTTGCACCATTTCCCTAATTCTAAAAATAAATTATTTCGCTCTATCTCATTATTCGGCGCATAAATATTTATAATCCTAAAAACCCTATTCATATATTCAAAATCCAAAATTAAAATCCTCCCATTATTATCATTATATATCTTCTTCACATTTTCTACTACATCCTTCCTTAATAAAATTGCAACCCCACTTGAATTTCCCCTGCCATTGTTAACATAAATAAAATCCCTCCATATTTTTTTTACTTCTAAAACACATGCATTATCCCAGTGCGTCTCTTGAATACATAAAATATCTGCATTCTTCATTTGTACTATTCTATTAAATTTTCCCATTGTTCTCAAACCATTTGCATTTATTGACATTATATTTACCATTCTAATAAATAATAAAATAATAAAAAATAATTTCATTATCCTCTACCTGTTATCCAGTTTCTTTCCTCTTCCACCCTTTCTCTCCCCCTCTTCCCCCCGCTTTCCTCTTCCTGTATCCTTCCCTCGTTCTTTCAATCTTTTCTCCATCATCCGTGTCCGATATCTCCTCCAAGTCCATGTTATCCAGCCAACTCAACTTCTTGTCACCCTCATCCGTTGTGCTCCCCATGTTCATCTCCGTCTCTGGTATTGTCATCGTTGTGCTCCCCGTGTTCATCTCCGTCTCATGTATAGCCGTCGTTGTCGTTTCTGTTATTGTTCTCAAACTCGAACCCCTCTCCATTTCTTCACCCCCCGAGGTACTTGTTAGTACTGTGCTATCCCCCAAAACCTGTGAGTCCCCCGTGCTTCCCCCCAGTCCACTCCCCCCCTCCTCCTGAAAACTCCCTCTTCTTATTTCTGAGTCCATACTACTCCCAATTTCATTCATCTTCTGGTCCTTCTCCCTTCTTCCTTCCTCCGTCTCTCCACTCTCCACCACGTCCTCTCCTCCATCTTCTTCTCCTTCTTGCGACAATACAACTGCTTCCTCGAATAGTGCTTGACTCCCCTCTTCAGCCATAACCTCTCCACAGTTGCACTCCGCCAATCTCTTTCTGCATCCACCACAGAAATTCCTTTCCTTCTCTCCGACACATTCTCTCACATAGTGTCCTTGCTTGCCACATTTGAAACACTTAAATTCAGGGCAGTCTTTAACTATGTGCCCGGGTTGAATACACAAACGACACACTCTGACCTGTTTGTCATGAAGGACCCTAAAATATTCTGCTCCCTCCAACGTCTCAATTCTTGTAGAGTAAGGCAATGATGTCACTTTTTCTGTGAACTTGACTTTGCAAAAACGTGTCCCATCAACCACCTCCGTTCCTGGCCAAACTCTCCTCCTTATCTCCGAAACGGCTGCCACTCCCCAGCTACTCAGCTTGCCCAGTATCACACCATCTTCTACATATACTGGGAGATTCATAAAAGACACCACCAATTCCTTCACATTAACATCTCTCGCCAGAATCCTGGTGTCCTTTATCCGTATTCCATCCATTAAACGTTCTTTTCCTTTTCCGTTTCTCATCGTAACTTCATACTTCTTTTCTCCTTTCATTCGGCATCCCACCACCTCTCCACACACCTCCTTAATTGCTCGTAGTAGTTCCATTGTCGTCACTTTGTCTTCTCCTTCCAACTCAATTGCCACCGTGTATTCTTTGCCATATTTCATTCCTTCTTTATCTTCATTTTTCTTCCGTTGCGCCCTTTCGTTGTCTTTGTCCATTCCGTTTGTCATTTCCATGTTGTCCGTCATAGTGCTTCAAAAAAAGAATCCGAAAAGAAAAACTCTCCCCCAAGCAGCAAAACTGCAAGGGGGGAAGACTAACCAAACTTAAAACTATTCAACTGCAAGAACAAACAAAAAATATATTTCGAAATCCAAATAATTAACAAAAATAGCTCTCGAGCAAACACTCTTCAGCAAACACTCACTCACAGCTCAAAACTCGCACCTGTCGTCACTTCTCCAATCAGGATGGGCGTATTCAGGCTGGTATGGCCGTAAGCGAGGGAACAACTCTTGGTACACTATATAAAGTCAATGTGTCACTCACTCTGAACGAGACACAGAAAAGTATCCACTTTATGACACAGACTGAAGAAGCTCAAACCTTGCTTACAT
Organism: Coregonus clupeaformis; assembly: GCF_020615455.1. Taxonomy (NCBI): domain Eukaryota; kingdom Metazoa; phylum Chordata; class Actinopteri; order Salmoniformes; family Salmonidae; genus Coregonus; species Coregonus clupeaformis. The sequence goes on from NW_025534819.1 coordinate 52,024, forward strand.
TTCCAAGATATATATATATATATATATATATATTTGAGTCTTGTGGGGGTGGAAGAGGGCATATCCTATGTTGACTTATGACAAGTTCATGGACTAGGGCCCTATAAAATAGGCGTTGCGGACCGAATCACGGAATCCAGACATTAAACCCAAATTCAACAATATTCAAACATTTATTGAACTTAGTAGGAAATCAACTAAATCTATTCAACTTGTTAGAAAACATATTCATTTGCCCAAGCCAATCATAAGACATGAACAAAATGCATCAGTGATTGGTATTTCCATGAACTTTCTGAAAGGGCACAGGAATGCCCCTGTCTGTGTGCATGTGTGCGGTGCGCGCGTATGTCTACACTTTGTGTAGCCGTTAGCGATGATGCTAATGATAACCTTCTTCTGGTAGGGAAGGAATGGCTTTCCCCCAAAACCTTCGCAAGTAAATGTTAACTACAAAGTAGCCTATGCCTGCCTGGCAGAATTATACCGTGATCATTTGCGTCACTCCAGTGGCCATTTGTCCTACAGCAACACCGCTTAAATCCAAGATGGCGAAGTAGTGCAGTCTTGTTTCTGTCGTGTGTCTGTAAATAGCCTGTAAATACCCAGTTTTTTTGTATTTTTCGTACATATTTCCCTATCAGACTTTTCATCCTTCTACAAAATATACTTTCCTGCAACCTGCCTCACTCAATGTGGAACGGATTCTATTTTTGACTTACCTTTATCCAGAATCTAGAATCTCCAGTTGAAACTAGCTAGCCAGCTAACTAGCTACTTGCTATTAGCCACGGCTAGCGGTGTTTCACCCAGAACATAGGATTTTTTTCCGCAGGATTAATTTTAATCACTGGACATTGATCACCGGATATTCGGCCAGTCTGCACAGCGCGTTATCGACCCAGAACATATCAGTTCTTCCGCGGATTCACTGATTCACTGGACCTCTAACTCCGGATTCATCGCCACCAGCTGGCTACAACAAAACGGACGCTGTGGTCTGGCTAATCAACCTGAGCTAGGCCCATCTCCCGGCTATCTACCTCTCTATCAACTGGACGGGACCACCTAGGATTGACGCGGAGCCCCGCCGATCCTACACGACTGGTCTGCCGAGCGAAATCGTCTGATGTGGTTACGACGTAACCACGAAGATTCCATCCATCTGCTAGCCCTGGCCCGTTAGCACACGCTTACTCACTAAACTGAACTAGCTACTGAACTAGCTACTTGCTATTGGCCACAGCTGGCGGTGTTTCACCCAGAACATTTGATTTTTTTTTTTTTTTTTCCCGCGGGATTGGTTTTAATCACTGGACATTGATCGCCGGATATTCGGACAGTCAGCACTGCGCGTTGTCGACCCAGAACATATCAGTTTTTCCGTCGCTACCAGCTGGCTACAACAAAACGGACGTAGCACACGCTAGCCGTGGCCTCTTGCTCACTGGCGCTTCACCACCGGACCTTGTGATAACTCAGCTATACAGCTGATATCTGCTGGACTGTTCCTTTTTACGGTACTACATCCTGTTTATGTTTAGCCTCAGCCCAAACATGGTTAGTTTATTGTTGTTTCGGTTATTTCTAATTGTACTATATCACTGTAGACCCCCAGCCTAGCTGAACCTGCCTTGGTTAGCCCCTTTGTCCCTCCACCCATACACTCACAGACCGACTCAATTTATGCCTCTAGAGATACTATCTCTTTCAGTGTTACCCAACGCTTAGGTTTGCCTCCACTTTACTCATGTCCTTCCATATCCTTGTCTGTTCATAATGCCCTGAATCTTTTCTATAACACCCGGAAATCTGCCCCCTTTATTCTATGTACCCAACGCACTAGAAGACCAGTTCTTAAAGCCTTTAGCCGTATCCTTATTCTAGTCCTCCTCTGTTCCTCTGGTGATGTAGAGGCTAACCCAGGCCCTGTAGCCCCCAGTATCACTCCTACTCCCCAGGAGCTATCATTTGTTGACTTCTGTAATCGCAAAAGTCTTGGTTTCTTGCACATAAATATCAGAAGTCTACTTCCTAAGTTTGAGTTATTCACTGCGTTAGCACACTCTGCCAACCCTGATGTTCTAGCAGTGTCTGAATCCTGGCTCAGGAAGGCCACCAAAAATTCTGAAATTTCCATCCCCAACTATAACATTTTCCGTCTAGATAGAACTGCCAAAGGGGGTGGAGTTGCAATCTACTGTAGAGATAGCCTGCAGAGCTCTATCATACTATCCAGGTCTGTGCCCAAACAGTTTGAGCTTCTACTTCTAAAAATCCACCTTTCCAGAAATAAGTCTCTCACTGTTGCCGCTTATACAGACCCCCCTCAGCCCCCAGCTGTGCCCTGGACACCATATGTGAATTGATTGCCCCCATTTATCCTCTGAGTTTGTACTGCTTGGTGACCTAAATTGGGATATGCTTAATACCCCAGCCATCCTACAATCCAAGCTAGATGCCCTCAACCTCACGCAAATTATCAACGAACCTACCAGGTACAACCCTAAATCCTTAAACATGGGTACCCTCATAGATATCATCCTGACTAATATACCCTCTAAATACACCTCAGCTGTCTTCAACCAGGATCTCAGCGATCACTGCCTTATTGCCTGCGTCCGTAACGGGTCCGCGGTCAAACGACCACCCCTCATCACTGTCAAACGCTCCCTAAAACACTTTAGCGAGGAGGCCTTCCTAATTGACCTGGCCCAGGTATCCTGGATGGATATAGATCTCATTCCGTCAGTAGAGGATGCCTGGTTGTTCCTTAAAAGTAATTTCCTCTCAATCTTAAATAAACATGCCCCATTCAAAAATACAGAACTAAGAACCGATATAGCCCCTGGTTCTCCTCAGACTTGACTGCCCTTGACCAGCACAAAAACATCCTGTGGCGTACAGCATTAGCATCAAATAGCCCCCGCGATATGCAACTTTTCAGGGAAGTTAGGAACCAATATACACAAGCAGTCAGGAAAGCAAAGGCTAACTTTTTCAAACAGAAATTTGCATCCTGTAGCACTAACTCCAAAAAGTTTTGGGACACTGTAAAGTCCATGGAGAATAAGAGCACTTCCTCCCAGCTGCCCACTGCACTGAGGCTAGGAAACACTATCACCACCGATAAATCTACAATAATCGAGAATTTCAACAAGCATTTTGCTACAGCTGGCCATGCTTTCCATCTGGCTACCACTAACCCGGCCACCAACTCTGCACCCTCTGCTGCAACTTGCCCATGCCCCCCGCTTCTCCTTCACACAAATTCAGACAGTTGATGTTTTGAAAGCGCTGCAAAATCTGGACCCCTACAAATCAGCTGGGCTAGACAATCTGGACCCTTTCTTCCTAAAACTAGCCGCCGAAATTGTCGCAACCCCTATTACTAGTCTGTTCAACCTCTCTTTCATAACGTCTGAGATCCCCAGAGATTGGAAAGCTGCCGCGGTCATCCCCCTCTTCAAAGGGGGTGACACTCTAGATCCAAACTGCTACAGACCTATATCCATCCTGCCCCTGCCTTTCGAAAGTATTCAAAGCCAAGTTAACAAACAGATCATCGACCATTTCGAATACCACCGTACCTTCTCCGCTATGCAATCCGGTTTCCGAGCTGGTCACGGGTGCACTTCAGCCACGCTCAAGGTCCTAAACGATATTATAACCGCGATTGATAATAGACAGTACTGTGCAGCCGTCTTCATCGACCTGGCCAAGGCTTTCGACTCTGTCAACCACCGCATTCTTATTGGCAGACTAAATAGCCTTGGTTTCTCAAATGACTGCCTCGCCTGGTTCACCAACTACTTCTCAGATAGAGTTCAGTGTGTCAAATCGGAGGGCCTGTTGTCTGGACCTATGGCAGTCTCTATGGGGGTGCCACAGGGTTCAATTCTTGGGCCGACACTTTTCTCCGTGTATATCAATGATGTCGCTCTTGCTGCTGGTGACTCTCAGATCCACCTCTACGCAGACGACACCATTTTGTATACATCTGGCCCTTCATTGGACACTGTGTTAACAAACCTCCAAACGAGCTTCAATGCCATACAACAATCCTTCAGTAGCCTTCAACTGCTCTTAAACACTAGTAAAACTAAATGCATGCTTTTCAATCGAACGCTGCTAGCACCCGCCCACCCGACTAGAATCACCACTCTCGACGGGGTCTTACCTAGAGTATGTGGACAACTACAAATATCTAGGTGTCTGGTTAGACTGTAAACTCAACTTCCAGACTCACATAAAGAATCTCCAATCCAAAGTTAAATCTAGAATCGGCTTCCTATTTCGCAACAAAGCCTCCTTCACTCATGCTGCCAAACATGCCCTCGTAAAACTGACTATCCTACCGATCCTTGACTTCGGCGATGTCATTTACAAAATAGCCTCCAACACTCTACTCAGCAAATTGGATGTAGTCTATCACAGTGCCATCCGTTTTGTCTCCAAAGCCCCATACACTACCCCACCACTGTGACCTGTACGCTCTTGTTGGCTGGTCCTCACTACATGTTCGTCGTCAAACCCACTGGCTCCAGGCCATCTATAAATCACTGCTAGGCAAATCCCCCCTATCTTAGCTCATTGGTCACCATAGCAGCACCCACCCGTAGTCTGCGCTCCAGCAGGTATATCTCACTGGTCATTCCCAAAGCCAACACCTCCTTTGGCCGCCATTCCTTCCAGTTCTCTGCTGCCAATGACTGGAACGAATTGCAAAAATCTCTGAAGCTGGAGACTCTTATCTCCCCCAATAACTTTAAGCATCAGTTGTCAGAGCACCTTACCGATCACTGCACCTGTACACAGCCCATCTGAAATTAGCCCACCCAACTACCTCATCCCTATATTGTTATTTAATTTGCTCTTTTGCACCCCAGTATCTCTATTTGCACATAATCTCTTGCACATCTAGCATTCCAGTGTTAATACTATTGTAATTATTCTGCACTATAGCCCATTTATTGCCTTACCTCCATAACTTGCTACATTTGCACACACTGTATATATATTTTCTGTTGTATTTTCTGACTTTATGTTTTTTTCTTTACCCCATATGTAACTCTGTGTTGTTTTTATTGCACTACTTTGCTTTATCTTGGCCAGGTCGCAGTTGTAAATGAGAACCTGTTCTCAACTGGCTTACCTGGTTAAATAAAGGTGAAATAAAAAATAAAAAAATTAACCAAACAAAGGTCTCTTCCTGGTGCACGCTTGCATTTAAGGGTAACTACACCCCAAAATCTAAATGTCTTCCATTTTTCCCAGACCTCAAAAATGGTCACCTGATAGGGTTTAAACATTGTTGTGGACATAGAACATCCAATTGTGCTGTTTTGCTATTAAAAAGGTGTAATTTTGAGAGCGAAAACCTGCCAAAACAGGGACAAACGGTCAACGGGGAAATCTAAACGGAGAAAAGGGAACATGGGAATTAACAGAATCAGGCAAAACATTGAAGGGATTTTATAGTGCCCTAATGGACTACAGACATTGACAGTCTCCTAGACTAAAAACAAAGGCTGTATGTACTGCCTACATTTTGAGGGAAACGCAATGTCCATTATTTGATTTGATCAGGGCAGGGCAGGGCAGGGCAGGGCAGCACACACAAACTGCATTTAGTCCAATAACAATCCATGATATTATTAGGGTGATAAATAAAAGGCAATTGCTCCATGACACAAGAGGACGCTCTACTGGGACAAAAAGCTTACAGCACCTGGTATTCCCAGGCGGTCTCCCATCCAAGTACTAACCAGGCCCGACCCTGCTTAGCTTCCGAGATCGGACGAGATCGGGCATATTTTTTCTTATTTTTTTTTATTTTTTTTTATTTTTTTTCTCCTCTTATTTATAAAAAACAAAATCAACAAAACAATACAACAAATAAAACAATTACACCATCCTTATTCACTAATCAACATAAAATACATAATCTAATATAGACATTAGACATACTCCATTTCAGAAGTTAACCCTAACTCCCCCTCCTCCCTCCTCCATAGACACTAAAGTACTCCCCTTTATAAACATACTTTCAAATTTCTCTAGTTTTGCATTATACATTAATTCCACCTGCTTTCTTAAACCTGCTTTAAAGATTACCCAGACATTCACCTTTTTCCCTTCAAAATGTTTCATATTCCTTCTACAGTAAATTGCATACCTCACAAAACTCAAAACAATATTCAACAGGTACACATTCACACCCAAACATTTCCCCATTACTCCAAATAATATTAACCTATCCCATGCAAAACTTTCTAAAAACTCTTTTCTCCAGTGCCTCCACAACAAAAGTTTTACTTCCTTGAAAAAAACCTATCAGACTTGGACATTCAACAAATAAATGCAACAAAGACTCTGGCTTCATCATACACACATCACATTCCCGCCGTACATCGCGGTTTATCTGATGTAAAATAATATTTGTGTATATACGATTATGCCGTACCATAAAATCCATGTTCTCACAATTTCGTTTATTCCCAAACAAAACCAAATTCTCCCACATCAAAGAAACATCCAAATCAATAAACATTTTTTCTCCACATCCTCTCAGCCGCAGGCCTCACACACACAGACTTCAACATACACTTGTACAATCTTTTCTGTGTTACTTTTGATAATACTTGTGTCCCCGATCCTTTACCCACATAGAGACTTGGCAGCACATACAAGTCCTCATATTCCCCCTCCCCATTTATCACTTTTATCCACTCACCCGGAATGCATAATTTAATTATTTCGTATATCTGTAATACTAATTTTCTCTCCACTGTATCATCAAACTCCCACACAGTATCCAGAATTGCCTGCCCCCTTAAAAACCCCGGTATAACCTCGTAAAGAAAATCTTTTACCAATATTAACCCAGCCTTCATGAACATTTTGTTGTACAGCACCTTCCCACCACTCTCTATTTTCGGATTCAAAAACACAGGCTGATTAAATATGTTGTCCTTATTTGTACATGTGTACTCAATCTTAGGAAGAAATTCCCCCCATGCCAAGAACACCTCTTTATAGAACTCAGGCAAACCCTCCAACATATCCTTCTTCCATGACATCAATAATCCACTTTCTTCACAACCCCCACTTCTGTACAAAAAATGTTTAAAAAACCTTTTCCATCCATAATCTACCTCCCCATATAAGTATTTTTGCACAGTTTTTATTCTCATTGCTTTTCTCTTCACATCCAAATCCACCAATTTCAACCCCCATCCTTTAAATCCGAGATAAGAGTTGCCCTTGCAATCCTAGTCCCCTTCCCCTCCCATAGGAAATCTGTAACCAAACCATTGAATTCTTTTAACACCCATTGTGGCATATCCAACGAACCTAGAACATAGATACATTTGGATGCCACCAAAGAATTAATCACCACCACCTTCCCCCTCAAGAACAGTTTTCTTGCCTTCCAATAGGATAGAGTATGTTTTATTTTATTCAAAACCCCAGTCCATGTCTCATCTCTCGTCCCTTCTTTATCCACCCCCAAAACCACCCCTAAAGTCTTTATATAACCTTCAGCCTTTTTGAAAGGGAATCCACATTCCACTTTTTCATCTATCCCCACATACATTATTTCAGATTTTTCAACATTAAGTTTTGCCCCTGATGCCTTGCCATATACCTCAAAACACTCCATTACATTCTTCACACTTTCAACATCTATCACAGTACATGTAGTATCATCCGCATATTGCTGTATAACACTCTCCCCCCATCCGGTATCCGTATACCTCGAATTAATTTGTTTGCTTTAATCATTGCTGCAAGCGGCTCCACCGATAAACTATAAAGAGCAGCTGATAACGGACATCCCTGCCTAACAGATCTCTCCAGAGGAAAAGAATCTGTTAAAATCCCATTACATTTTACTCTGCTCCTTGCATATCCATTCAGTAATCTAATCCAACCTATCATTCTTTCACCAAACCCAAATTTCCCAAGTGTACGCAGTAAAAAGGAATGATCAACTCTATCAAAAGCCTTATTTAGATCCAAACTCATCACAAACCCCCCTTCCTCCCCCATATGCTTTATCACATCCCTTATTGTTCCCACTGTGTCAGAAATATCCCTCCCTGGTACACTATATCCTTGTGTCTCTGCTATTACTTCTCCCATAACTTTTTTAACTCTATTAGCTAAGACCTTGGCTAAGATCTTATAATCACAATTTAAAAGTGTCAACGGTCGATAATTATCCAAATTTACACGACTCCCTTTATTTTTATACAGTATGGTTAAAACTCCTGTGGCCAGCGAATCTGGCACCACTTGAGTCTTTTCAATATATTCATACAGTTTTCTTAAAATTGGAGCCAACAAATCTGCAAAAGATTTATAAAATTCCGCAGTTAGGCCATCAGACCCCGGACTCCTATTGCAATTAGCATCTAATATGGCCTCCTTAATGTCAGTTAGACTCATATCTTCATCACACATGTTTTTTTCCCCTTCTGTTAACTTAGTATCCACATGTTCAAGCACCTTATCCATACAGGAATCATTAACCTCTTCTTTTTTAAATAAGCATTCATAATATCTCTCGACCGTATCCAGAATCCCCACCAAATCATTAACCTTTTCCCCTTTATCATTAATTAACTCCGTAATATAAATCTTCTCTTGTCTTCTTTTTCTAAATTCAAGAAAAATGAAGTACACCTTTCCCCCTCTATCGCATATTGCACTCTACTCCTTACAATCGCCGCATTACATTTCTTCTTCTCATATTCATCAAGTGCATCCTTAGCCAGTAAATAATCCTCCACCCCATGACCTTCATCCTTTTCTATACACTCAAGTTCATGTTTAACCTTCTTACGTAGTTCCCTCTCCTTCTTTTTCAAAAATAATTCCTCTTAACAGCATATTTTATAGTCAATTCCTTACATTTGGTTTTCAGCTCCTCCCACCACAACCCCATATTCACCTCCATTAACTGTTGTCTTTTGGCCTTCCCAATACATTCTGATATCATCTCAATATAATTTTCCTCCTCTAGCAAGCTATTATTTAAACACCACAGCCCACCAGATTTAGTATGTGTCCTTACTCCACAAGAAAATACCACCGCCGCATGATCACTAAAAGCTGTAAAAACATACTTAATTTCTTTCATAAAATTCCTTAAACCCTCATTTACTAAAACCAGATCTATTCGCGTCTGTTTCAACTCCCCTAAAACCACCTGCCTTCTAGAAATTCCTCTCTTGTTCGGATTCTCATCCCTCCATATATCAATCAAACTGTTTTCAAACATAATCTTCCTTAAGACCCCCTAGATACGTCATTTCTAAAAATAGCTCCCCCTTTCATATCTAATCTATTCATTTTAACATTAAAATCCCCTACTAAAATACAGTTACCCTTGCACCATTTCCCTAATTCTAAAAATAAATTATTTCGCTCTATCTCATTATTCGGGCGCATAAATATTTATAATCCTAAAAACCCTATTCATATATTCAAAATCCAAAATTAAAATCCTCCCATTATTATCATTATATATCTTCTTCACATTTTCTACTACATCCTTCCTTAATAAAATTGCAACCCCACTTGAATTTCCCCTGCCATTGTTAACATAAATAAAATCCCTCCATATTTTTTTTTACTTCTAAAACACATGCATTATCCCAGTGCGTCTCTTGAATACATAAAATATCTGAATTCTTCATTTGTACTATTCTATTAAATTTTCCCATTGTTCTCAAACCATTTGCATTTATTGACATTATATTTACCATTCTAATAAATAATAAAATAATAAAATATAATTTCATTATCCTCTACCTGTTATCCAGTTTCTTTCCTCTTCCACCCTTTCTCTCCCCCTCTTCCCCCGCTTTCCTCTTCCTGTATCCTTCCCTCGTTCTTTCAATCTTTTCTCCATCATCCGTGTCCGATATCTCCTCCAAGTCCATGTTATCCAGCCAACTCAACTTCTTGTCACCCTCATCCGTTGTGCTCCCCATGTTCATCTCCGTCTCTGGTATTGTCATCGTTGTGCTCCCCGTGTTCATCTCCGTCTCATGTATAGCCGTCGTTGTCGTTTCTGTTATTGTTCTCAAACTCGAACCCCTCTCCATTTCTTCACCCCCGAGGTACTTGTTAGTACTGTGCTATCCCCCAAAACCTGTGAGTCCCCCGTGCTTCCCCCAGTCCACTCCCCCTCCTCCTGAAAACTCCCTCTTCTTATTTCTGAGTCCATACTACTCCCAATTTCATTCATCTTCTGGTCCTTCTCCCTTCTTCCTTCCTCCGTCTCTCCACTCTCCACCACGTCCTCTCCTCCATCTTCTTCTCCTTCTTGCGACAATACAACTGCTTCCTCGAATAGTGCTTGACTCCCCTCTTCAGCCATAACCTCTCCACAGTTGCACTCCGCCAATCTCTTTCTGCATCCACCACAGAAATTCCTTTCCTTCTCTCCGACACATTCTCTCACATAGTGTCCTTGCTTGCCACATTTGAAACACTTAAATTCAGGGCAGTCTTTAACTATGTGCCCGGGTTGAATACACAAACGACACACTCTGACCTGTTTGTCATGAAGGACCCTAAAATATTCTGCTCCCTCCAACGTCTCAATTCTTGTAGAGTAAGGCAATGATGTCACTTTTTCTGTGAACTTGACTTTGCAAAAACGTGTCCCATCAACCACCTCCGTTCCTGGCCAAACTCTCCTCCTTATCTCCGAAACGGCTGCCACTCCCCAGCTACTCAGCTTGCCCAGTATCACACCATCTTCTACATATACTGGGAGATTCATAAAAGACACCACCAATTCCTTCACATTAACATCTCTCGCCAGAATCCTGGTGTCCTTTATCCGTATTCCATCCATTAAACGTTCTTTTCCTTTTCCGTTTCTCATCGTAACTTCATACTTCTTTTCTCCTTTCATTCGGCATCCCACCACCTCTCCACACACCTCCTTAATTGCTCGTAGTAGTTCCATTGTCGTCACTTTGTCTTCTCCTTCCAACTCAATTGCCACCGTGTATTCTTTGCCATATTTCATTCCTTCTTTATCTTCATTTTTCTTCCGTTGCGCCCTTTCGTTGTCTTTGTCCATTCCGTTTGTCATTTCCATGTTGTCCGTCATAGTGCTTCAAAAAAGAATCCGAAAAGAAAAACTCTCCCCCAAGCAGCAAAACTGCAAGGGGGGAAGACTAACCAAACTTAAAACTATTCAACTGCAAGAACAAACAAAAATATATTTCGAAATCCAAATAATTAACAAAAATAGCTCTCGAGCAAACACTCTTCAGCAAACACTCACTCACAGCTCAAAACTCGCACCTGTCGTCACTTCTCCAATCAGGATGGGCGTATTCAGGCTGGTATGGCCGTAAGCGAGGGAACAACTCTTGGTACACTATATAAAGTCAATGTGTCACTCACTCTGAACGAGACACAGAAAAGTATCCACTTTATGACACAGACTGAAGAAGCTCAAACCTTGCTTACATTTCCAAGATATATATATATATATATATATATATATATATATTTGAGTCTTGTGGGGGTGGAAGAGGGCATATCCTATGTTGACTTATGACAAGTTCATGGACTAGGGCCCTATAAAATAGGCGTTGCGGACCGAATCACGGAATCCAGACATTAAACCCAAATTCAACAATATTCAAACATTTATTGAACTTAGTAGGAAATCAACTAAATCTATTCAACTTGTTAGAAAACATATTCATTTGCCCAAGCCAATCATAAGACATGAACAAAATGCATCAGTGATTGGTATTTCCATGAACTTTCTGAAAGGGCACAGGAATGCCCCTGTCTGTGTGCATGTGTGCGGTGCGCGCGTATGTCTACACTTTGTGTAGCCGTTAGCGATGATGCTAATGATAACCTTCTTCTGGTAGGGAAGGAATGGCTTTCCCCCAAAACCTTCGCAAGTAAATGTTAACTACAAAGTAGCCTATGCCTGCCTGGCAGAATTATACCGTGATCATTTGCATCACTCCAGTGGCCAATTGTCCTACAGCAACACCGCTTAACCAAACAAAGGTCTCTTCCTGGTGCACGCTTGCATTTAAGGGTAACTACACCCCAAAATCTAAATGTCTTCCATTTTTCCCAGACCTCAAAAATGGTCACCTGATAGGGTTTAAACATTGTTGTGGACATAGAACATCCAATTGTGCTGTTTTGCTATTAAAAAGGTGTACTTTTGAGAGCGAAAACCTGCCAAAACAGGGACAAACGGTCAACGGGGAAATCTAAACGGAGAAAAGGGAACTTGGGAATTAACGGAATCAGGCAAAACATTGAAGGGATTTTATAGTGCCCTAATGGACTACAGACATTGACAGTCTCCTAGACTAAAAACAAAGGCTGTATGTACTGCCTACATTTTGAGGGAAACGCAATGTCCATTATTTGATTTGATCAGGGCAGGGCAGGGCAGGGCAGGGCAGGGCAGGGCAGGGCAGGGCAGGGCAGGGCAGGGCAGCACACACAAACTGCATTTAGTCCAATAACAATCCATGATATTATTAGGGTGATAAATAAAAGGCAATTGCTCCATGACACAAGAGCACGCTCTACTGGGACAAAAAGCTTACAGCACCTGGTATTCCCAGGCTGTCTCCCATCCAAGTACTAACCAGGCCCGACCCTGCTTAGCTTCCGAGATCGGACGAGATCTGGCGTATTTTTATTTTTATTTTTTTATTTTATTTTATTTATAAAAAACAAAATCAACAAAACAATACAACAAATAAAACATAATTACACCATCCTTATTCACTAATCAACATAAAATACATAATCTAATATAGACATTAGACATACTCCATTTCAGAAGTTATCCCTAACTCCCCCTCCTCCCTAGACACTAAAGTACTCCCCTTTATAAACATACTTTCAAATTTCTCTAGTTTTGCATTATACATTAATTCCACCTGCTTAAACCTGCTTTAAAGATTACCCAGACATTCACCTTTTTCCCTTCAAAATTGTCACGATCGTCTGAGGAAACGGACCAATACGCAGCGCGTGGAGTGAACATGATGACTTTATTTATAAAAGCAACCACGAAAACAACAAACAAATGACGATAGTGAAGTCCTACAGTGACTATGACTGAACCTGGAACAAAAACCCACAAACACACAGTGAAACACAACAGTTTAAATATGGCTCCCAATCAGAGATAACGAGCCGACAGCTGACACTCGTTACCTCCGATTGGGAGTCAATGACCAAACATAGAAACCAACCCAACAGAAAAGCAAACATAGAAATACACCCAACAGAAAAATAACAACCCTGGCTCAAAATAAAAGTCCATAGAGCCAGAGTGTCACAGTACCCCCCTAAAGGTGCGAACTCCGGGGCGCACCAGCATACAGTCTAGGGGAGGGTCTGTGTGGGCGTCTGTCCATGGTGGCGGCTCTGGCACTGGTCGTGGTCCCCACCCCACCATAGTCACTACCTGCTTACGTAGCCTCCTCCAAATGACCACCCCCAACTAAACCCCCAGGATTAAGGGGCAGCACTGGACTAAGAGGCAGCACCGGACTCAGGGGCAGCACCGGACTAAGGGGCAGCACCGGACTAAGGGGCAGTACCGGACTCAGGGGCAGCACCGGACTAAGGGGCAGCACCGGACTAAGGGGCAGCACCGGACTAAGGGGCAGCACCAGGATAAGGGACAGCACCAGGATAAGGGGCAGCACCAGGATAAGGGACAGCACCGGGCTAAGGGGCAGTACCGGACTAAATGGCGGATCCTGGCTGGCTGGCTCTGGCGGATCCTGGCTGGCTGGCGGATCCCGGCTGGACGGCTCTGGCGGATCCTGGCTGGCGGAAGGCTCTGGCTGATCCTGTCTGGCGGAAGGCTCTGGCTGATCCTGTCTGGCGGAAGGCTCTGGCTGATCCTGTCTGGCGGAAGGCTCTGGCTGATCCTGTCCGGCGGAGAGCTCTAGCGGCTCCGGTCTGGCGGACGGCTCTGAAGGCTCATGGCAGACGGGCGGCTTTGCAGGCTCAGTACAGACGGGCAGTTCAGACGGCGTTGGGCAGACGGACAGTTCAGACGGCGTTGGGCAGACGGGCAGTTCAGGCGCCGTTGGGCAGACGGGCAGTTCAGACGGCGTTGGGCAGACGGCAGACTCTGGCCGGCTGAGACGCACTGTAGGCCTGATGCGTGGTGCCGGAACTGGTGGTCCCGGGCTGAGGACACGCATCTCAGGGCTAGTGCGGGGAGAAGGAACAGGGCATGCTGGGCCCTGGGGACGCACCGTAGGCCTGATGCGTGGTGCCGGAACTGGTGGTCCCAGGCTGAGGACACGCATCTCAGGGCTAGTGCGGGGAGCAGCAACAGGGCATGCTGGACCCTGGGGACGCACTGTAGGCCTGATGCGTGGTGCCGGAACAGGTGGTCCCAGGCTGAGGACACGCATCTCAGGGCTAGTGCGGGGAGCAGGAACAGGCCGGGCTGGGCTGGCGACGCGCACCGTATCCCTGGTGCGAGTGGCCGGAACAGGCCGGGCCGGCGAAGCGCACCATATCCCTGGTGCGTGGAGCAGGAACAGGCCGGGCTGGGCTGGCGACGCGCACCGTATCCCTGGTGCGAGTGGCCGGAACAGGCCGGGCCGGGCTGGCGACGCGCACCGTATCCCTGGTGCGAGTGGCCGGAACAGGCCGGGCCGGGCTGGCGAAGCGCACCGTATCCCTGGTGCGTGGAGCAGGAACAGGCCGGGCTGGGCTGGCGACGCGCACCGTATCCCTGGTGCGAGTGGCCGGAACAGACCGGGCCGGGCTGGCGGCGCACCGTATCCCTGGTGCGTGGAGCAGGAACAGGCCGGGCCGGGCTGGCGAAGCGCACCGTATCCCTGGTGCGAGTGGCCGGAACAGGCCGGGCCGGGCTGGCGACGCGCACCGTATCCCTGGTGCGAGTGGCCGGAACAGGCCGGGCCGGGCTGGCGAAGCGCACCGTATCCCTGGTGCGTGGAGCAGGAACAGGCCGGGCTGGGCTGGCGACGCGCACCGTATCCCTGGTGCGAGTGGCCGGAACAGGCCGGGCCGGGCTGGCGAAGCGCACCATATCCCTGGTGCGTGGAGCAGGAACAGGCCGAGCTGGGCTGGCGACGCACACCGTGGGCCTGATGCGTGGAGTAGGAACAGGTCGGTCCGTACCGGGAACACACACCACTGGCCTTAACTGGGGATCAGGAACGGGCCGGACCGGACTGGTAACACACATCAGTCTCTCACGCCGTGCCACAACAACTTCCCTCCCTCTACTCGCCAATGGCTCCCGTACTCCGATAGCCTTCTCTCCATATCTCCCTGTGGCAGCTTCCTGCTGCCCAGCCGCCCAAGCCATGTGCCCCCCCCAAAAAAAATTTTGGGGTTGCCTCCCGTCCTTCCGACGATGGCCCTGCCGATGCCGTTGCTCGTCTCGCCGTCGCCTCTCCACCGTCTCGCTCCATGGTCGGCGATCCATACCATCCAGGATCTCCTCCCAAGTCCAGGACCCTTTACCGTCCAACAGTTCCTCCCATGTCCAGACCCTTTGCTCCTGGACGCGCTGCTTGGTCCTTTTGTGGTGGGTTTTTCTGTCACGATCGTCTGAGGAAACGGACCAATACGCAGCGCGTGGAGTGAACATGATGACTTTATTTATAAAAGCAACCACGAAAACAACAAACAAATGACGATAGTGAAGTCCTACAGTGACTATGACTGAACCTGGAACAAAAACCCACAAACACACAGTGAAACACAACAGTTTAAATATGGCTCCCAATCAGAGATAACGAGCCGACAGCTGACACTCGTTACCTCCGATTGGGAGTCAATGACCAAACATAGAAACCAACCCAGCAGAAAAGCAAACATAGAAATACACCCAACAGAAAAATAACAACCCTGGCTCAAAATAAAAGTCCATAGAGCCAGAGTGTCACAAAAATGTTTCATATTCCTTCTACAGTAAATTGCATACCTCACAAAACTCAAAACAATATTCAACAGGTACACATTCACACCCAAATATTTCCCCATTACTCCAAATAATATTAACCTATCCCATGCAAAACTTTCTAAAAACTATTTTCTCCAGTGCCTCCACAACAAAAGTTTTACTTCCTTGAAAAAACCTGTCAGACTTGGACATTCAACAAATAAATGCAACAAAGACTCTGGCTTCATCATACACACATCACATTCCCACGCGTACATCGCGTTTTATCTGATGTAAAATAATATTTGTGTATATACGATTATGCCGTACCATAAAATCCATGTTCTCACAATTTCGTTTATTCCCAAACAAAACCAAATTCTCCCACATCAAAGAAACATCCAAATCAATAAACATTTTTCTCCACATCCTCTCAGCCGCAGGCCTCACACACACAGACTTCAACATACACTTTTACAATCTTTTCTGTGTTACTTTTGATAATACTTGTTTCCCCGATCCTTTACCCACATAGAGACTTGGCAGCACATACAAGTCCTCATATTCCCCCCTCCCCATTTATCACTTTTATCCACTCACCCGGAATGCATAATTTAATTCTTTCGTATATCTGTAATACTAATTTTCTCTCCACTGTATCATCAAACTCCCACACAGTATCCAGAATTGCCTGCCCCCTTAAAAACCCCGGTATAACCTCGTAAAGAAAATCTTTTACCAATATTAACCCAGCCTTCATGAACATTTTGTTGTACAGCACCTTCCCACCACTCTCTATTTTCGGATTCAAAAACACAGGCTGATTAAATATGTTGTCCTTATTTGTACATGTGTACTCAATCTTAGGAAGAAATTCCCCCCATGCCAAGAACACCTCTTTATAGAACTCAGGCAAACCCTCCAACATATCCTTCTTCCATGACATCAATAATCCACTTTCTTCACAACCCCCACTTCTGTACAAAAAATGTTTAAAAAACCTTTTCCATCCATAATCTACCTCCCCATATAAGTATTTTTGCACCGTTTTTATTCTCATTGCTTTTCTCTTCACATCCAAATCCACCAATTTCAACCCCCCATCCTTTAAATCCGAGATAAGAGTTGCCCTTGCAATCCTAGTCCCCTTCCCCTCCCATAGGAAATCTGTAACCAAACCATTGAATTCTTTTAACACCCATTGTGGCATATCCAACGAACCTAGAACATAGATACATTTGGATGCCACCAAAGAATTAATCACCACCACCTTCCCCCTCAAGAACAGTTTTCTTGCCTTCCAATAGGATAGAGTATGTTTTATTTTATTCAAAACCCCAGTCCATGTCTCATCTCTTGTCCCTTCTTTATCCACCCCCAAAACCACCCCTAAAGTCTTTATATAACCTTCAGCCTTTTTGAAAGGGAATCCACAGTCCACTTTTTCATCTATCCCCACATACATTATTTCAGATTTTTCAACATTAAGTTTTGCCCCTGATGCCTTGTCATACAGTGGGGAAAAAAAGTATTTAGTCAGCCACCAATTGTGCAAGTTCTCCCACTTAAAAAAGATGAGAGGCCTGTAATTTTCATCATAGGTACACGTCAACTATGACAGACAAATTGAGAAAAAAAATCCAGAAAATCCCATTGTAGGATTTTTTAATGAATTTATTTGCAAATTATGGTGGAAAATAAGTATTTGGTCACCTACAAACAAGCAAGATTTCTGGCTCTCACAGACCTGTAACTTCTTCTTTAAGAGGCTCCTCTGTCCTCCACTCGTTACCTGTATTAATGGCACCTGTTTGAACTTATTATCAGTATAAAAGACACCTGTCCACAACCTCAAACAGTCACACTCCAAACTTCACAATGGCCAAGACCAAAGAGCTGTCAAAGGACACCAAAAACAAAATTGTAGACCTGCACCAGGCTGGGAAGACTGAATCTGCAATAGGTAAGCAGCTTGGTTTGAAGAAATCAACTGTGGGAGCAATTATTAGGAAATGGAAGACATACAAGACCACTGATAATCTCCCTCGATCTGGGGCTCCACGCAAGATCTCACCCGTGGGGGTCAAAATGATCACAAGAACGGTGAGCAAAAATCCCAGAACCACACGGGGGGACCTAGTGAATGACCTGCAGAGAGCTGGGACCAAAGTAACAAAGCCAACCATCAGTAACACACTACGCCGCCAGGGACTCAAATCCTGCAGTGCGAGACGTGTCCCCCCTGCTTAAGCCAGTACATGTCCAGGCCCGTCTGAAGTGCATTTGGATGATCCAGAAGAGGATTGGGAGAATGTCATATGGTCAGATGAAACCAAAATATAACTTTTTGGTAAAAACTCAACTCGTCATGTTTGGAGGACAAAGAATGCTGAGTTGCATCCAAAGAACACCATACCTACTGTGAAGCATGGGGTTGGAAACATCATGCTTTGGGGCTGTTTTTCTGTAAAGGGACCAGGACGACTGATCCGTGTAAAGGAAAGAATGAATGGGGCCATGTATCGTGAGATTTTGAGTGAAACCCTCCTTCCATCAGCAAGGGCATTGAAGATGAAACGTGGCTGGGTCTTTCAGCATGACAATGATCCCAAACACACCGCCCGGGCAACGAAGGAGTGGCTTCGTAAGAAGCATTTCAAGGTCCTGGAGTGGCCTAGCCAGTCTCCAGATCTCAACCCCATAGAAAATCTTTGGAGGGAGTTGAAAGTCTGTGTTGCCCAGCGACAGCCCCAAAACATCACTGCTCTAGAGGAGATCTGCATGGAGGAATGGGCCAAAATACCAGCAACAGTGTGTGAAAACCTTGTGAAGACTTACAGAAAACGTTTGACCTGTGTCATTGCCAACAAAGGGTATATAACAAAGTATTGAGAAACTTTTGTTATTGACCAAATACTTTTTCCACCATCATATGCCAATAAATTCATTAAAAATCCTACAATGTGATTTTCTGGAATTTTTTTCTCATTTTGTCTGTCATAGTTGACGTGTACCTATGATGAAAATTACAGGCCTCTCTCATCTTTTTAAGTGGGAGAACTTGCACAATTGGTGGCTGACTAAATACTTTTTTTCCCCACTGTATACCTCAAAACACTCCATTACATTCTTCACACTTTCAACATCTATCACAGTACATGTAGTATCATCCGCATATTGCTGTATAACACTCTCCCCCCCATCCGGTATCCATATACCTCGAATTAATTTGTTTGCTTTAATCATTGCTGCAAGCGGCTCCACCGATAAACTATAAAGAGCAGCTGATAACGGACATCCCTGCCTAACAGATCTCTCCAGAGGAAAAGAATCTGTTAAAATCCCATTACATTTTACTCTGCTCCTTGCATATCCATTCAGTAATCTAATCCAACCTATCATTCTTTCACCAAACCCAAATTTCCCAAGTGTACGCAGTAAAAGGAATGATCAACTCTATCAAAAGCCTTATTTAGATCCAAACTCATCACAAACCCCCCTTCCTCCCCCATATGCTTTATCACATCCCTTATTGTTCCCACTGTGTCAGAAATATCCCTCCCTGGTACACTATATCCTTGTGTCTCTGCTATTACTTCTCCCATAACTTTTTTAACTCTATTAGCTAAGACCTTGGCTAAGATCTTATAATCACAATTTAAAAGTGTCAACGGTCGATAATTATCCAAATTTACACGACTCCCTTTATTTTTATACAGTATGGTTAAAACTCCTGTGGCCAGCGAATCTGGCACCACTTGAGTCTTTTCAATATATTCATACAGTTTTCTTAAAATTGGAGCCAACAAATCTGCAAAAGATTTATAAAATTCCGCAGTTAGGCCATCAGACCCCGGACTCCTATTGCAATTAGCATCTAATATGGCCTCCTTAATGTCAGTTAGACTCATATCTTCATCACACATGTTTTTTTCCCCTTCTGTTAACTTAGTATCCACATGTTCAAGCACCTTATCCTTACAGGAATCATTAACCTCTTCTTTTTTAAATAAGCATTCATAATATCTCTCGACCGTATCCAGAATCCCCACCAAATCATTAACCTTTTCCCCTTTATCATTAATTAACTCCGTAATATAAATCTTCTCTTGTCTTCTTTTTCTAAATTCAAGAAAAATGAAGTACACCTTTCCCCCCTCTATCGCATATTGCACTCTACTCCTTACAATCGCCGCATTACATTTCTTCTTCTCATATTCATCAAGTGCATCCTTAGCCAGTAAATAATCCTCCACCCCATGACCTTCATCCTTTTCTATACACTCAAGTTCATGTTTAACCTTCTTACGTAGTTCCCTCTCCTTCTTTTTCAAAAAATAATTCCTCTTAACAGCATATTTTATAGTCAATTCCTTACATTTGGTTTTCAGCTCCTCCCACCACAACCCCATATTCACCTCCATTAACTGTTGTCTTTTGGCCTTCCCAATACATTCTGATATCATCTCAATATAATTTTCCTCCTCTAGCAAGCTATTATTTAAACACCACAGCCCACCAGATTTAGTATGTGTCCTTACTCCACAAGAAAATACCACCGCCGCATGATCACTAAAAGCTGTAAAAACATACTTAATTTCTTTCATAAAATTCCTTAAACCCTCATTTACTAAAACCAGATCTATTCGCGTCTGTTTCAACTCCCCTAAAACCACCTGCCTTCTAGAAATTCCTCTCTTGTTCGGATTCTCATCCCTCCATATATCAATCAAGCTGTTTTCAAACATAATCTTCCTTAAGACCCCCCTAGATACGTCATTTCTAAAAATAGCTCCCCTTTTCATATCTAATCTATTCATTTTAACATTAAAATCCCCTACTAAAATACAGTTACCCTTGCACCATTTCCCTAATTCTAAAAATAAATTCTTTCGCTCTATCTCATTATTCGGCGCATAAATATTTATAATCCTAAAAACCCTATTCATATATTCAAAATCCAAAATTAAAATCCTCCCATTATTATCATTATATATCTTCTTCACATTTTCTACTACATCCTTCCTTAATAAAATTGCAACCCCACTTGAATTTCCCCTGCCATTGTTAACATAAATAAAATCCCTCCATATTTTTTTACTTCTAAAACACATGCATTATCCCAGTGCGTCTCTTGAATACATAAAATATCTGCATTCTTCATTTGTACTATTCTATTAAATTTTCCCATTGTTCTCACACCATTTGCATTTATTGACATTATATTTACCATTCTAATAAATAATAAAATAATAAAATATAATTTCATTATCCTCTACCTGTTATCCAGTTTCTTTCCTCTTCCACCCTTTCTCTCCCCCTCTTTCCCCCGCTTTCCTCTTCCTGTATCCTTCCCTCGTTCTTTCAATCTTTTCTCCATCATCCGTGTCCGATATCTCCTCCAAGTCCATGTTATCCAGCCAACTCAACTTCTTGTCACCCTCATCCGTTGTGCTCCCCATGTTCATCTCCGTCTCTGGTATTGTCATCGTTGTGCTCCCCGTGTTCATCTCCGTCTCATGTATAGCCGTCGTTGTCGTTTCTGTTATTGTTCTCAAACTCGAACCCCTCTCCATTTCTTCACCCCCCGAGGTACTTATTAGTACTGTGCTATCCCCCAAAACCTGTGAGTCCCCCGTGCTTCCCCCAGTCCACTCCCCCCTCCTCCTGAAAACTCCCTCTTCTTATTTCTGAGTCCATACTACTCCCAATTTCATTCATCTTCTGGTCCTTCTCCCTTCTTCCTTCCTCCGTCTCTCCACTCTCCACCACGTCCTCTCCTCCATCTTCTTCTCCTTCTTGCGACAATACAACTGCTTCCTCGAATAGTGCTTGACTCCCCTCTTCAGCCATAACCTCTCCACAGTTGCACTCCGCCAATCTCTTTCTGCATCCACCACAGAAATTCCTTTCCTTCTCTCCGACACATTCTCTCAGATAGTGTCCTTGCTTGCCACATTTGAAACACTTAAATTCAGGGCAGTCTTTAACTATGTGCCCGGGTTGAATACACAAACGACACACTCTGACCTGTTTGTCATGAAGGACCCTAAAATATTCTGCTCCCTCCAACGTCTCAATTCTTGTAGAGTAAGGCAATGATGTCACTTTTTCTGTGAACTTGACTTTGCAAAAAACGTGTCCCATCAACCACCTCCGTTCCTGGCCAAAATCTCCTCCTTATCTCCGAAACGGCTGCCACTCCCCAGCTACTCAGCTTGCCCAGTATCACACCATCTTCTACATATACTGGGAGATTCATAAAAGACACCACCAATTCCTTCACATTAACATCTCTCGCCAGAATCCTGGTGTCCTTTATCCGTATTCCATCCATTAAACGTTCTTTTCCTTTTCCGTTTCTCATCGTAACTTCATACTTATTTTCTCCTTTCATTCGGCATCCCACCACCTCTCCACACACCTCCTTAATTGCTCGTAGTAGTTCCATTGTCGTCACTTTGTCTTCTCCTTCCAACTCAATTGCCACCGTGTATTCTTTGCCATATTTCATTCCTTCTTTATCTTCATTTTTCTTCCGTTGCGCCCTTTCGTTGTCTTTGTCCATTCCGTTTGTCATTTCCATGTTGTCCGTCATAGTGCTTCAAAAAAGAATCCGAAAGAAAAACTCTCCCCCAAGCAGCAAAACTGCAAGGGGGGAAGACTAACCAAACTTAAAACTATTCAACTGCAAGAACAAACAAAAAATATATTTCGAAATCCAAATAATTAACAAAAATAGCTCTCGAGCAAACACTCTTCAGCAAACACTCACTCACAGCTCAAAACTCGCACCTGTGGTCACTTCTCCAATCAGGATGGGTGTATTCAGGCTGGTATGGCCGTAAGCGAGGGAACAACTCTTGGTACACTATATAAAGTCAATGTGTCACTCACTCTGAACGAGACACAGAAAAGTATCCACTTTATGACACAGACTGAAGAAGCTCAAACCTTGCTTACATTTCCAAGATATATATATATATATATATATATATATATATATATATATATATATATTTTGAGTCTTGTGGGGGGAATAGGGCATATCCTATGTTGACTTATGACAAGTTCATGGACTAGGGCCCTATAAAATAGGCGTTGCGGACCGAATCACGGAATCCAGACATTAAACCCAAATTCAACAATATTCAAACATTTATTGAACTTAGTAGGAAATCAACTAAATCTATTCAACTTGTTAGAAAACGCATTCATTTGCCCAAGCCAATCATAAGACATGAACAAAATGCATCAGTGAATGGTATTTCCATGAACTTTCTGAAAGGGCACAGGAATGCCCCTGTCTGTGTGCATGTGTGCGGTGCGCGCGTATGTCTACACTTTGTGTAGCCGTTAGCGATGATGCTAATGATAACCTTCTTCTGGTAGGGAAGGAATGGCTTTCCCCCAAAACCTTCGCAAGTAAATGTTAACTACAAAGTAGCCTATGCCTGCCTGGCAGAATTATACCGTGATCATTTGCATCACTCCAGTGGCCATTTGTCCTACAGCAACACCGCTTAACCAAACAAAGGTCTCTTCCTGGTGCACGCTTGCATTTAAGGGTAACTACACCCCAAAATCTAAATGTCTTCCATTTTTTCCCAGACCTCAAAAATGGTCACCTGATAGGGTTTAAACATTGTTGTGGACATAGAACATCCAATTGTGCTGTTTTGCTATTAAAAAGGTGTACTTTTGAGAGCGAAAACCTGCCAAAACAGGGACAAACGGTCAACGGGGAAATCTAAACGGAGAAAAGGGAACTTGGGAATTAACGGAATCAGGCAAAACATTGAAGGGATTTTATAGTGCCCTAATGGACTACAGACATTGACAGTCTCCTAGACTAAAAACAAAGGCTGTATGTACTGCCTACATTTTGAGGGAAACGCAATGTCCATTATTTGATTTGATCAGGGCAGGGCAGGGCAGGGCAGGGCAGGGCAGCACACACAAACTGCATTTAGTCCAATAACAATCCATGATATTATTAGGGTGATAAATAAAAGGCAATTGCTCCATGACACAAGAGCACGCTCTACTGGGACAAAAAGCTTACAGCACCTGGTATTCCCAGGCTGTCTCCCATCCAAGTACTAACCAGGCCCGACCCTGCTTAGCGTCCGAGATCGGACGAGATCGGGCGTATTATTATTATTATTAATTTATTTTTTTTTTTTTTTTTTATTTATAAAAAACAAAATCAACAAAACAATACAACAAATAAAACATAATTACACCATCCTTATTCACTAATCAACATAAAATACATAATCCAATATAGACATTAGACATACTCCATTTCAGAAGTTAACCCTAACTCCCCCTCCTCCCTCCTCCATAGACACTAAAGTACTCCCCTTTATAAACATACTTTCAAATTTCTCTAGTTTTGCATTATACATTAATTCCACCTGCTTTCTTAAACCTGCTTTAAAGATTACCCAGACATTCACCTTTTTCCCTTCAAAATGTTTCATATTCCTTCTACAGTAAATTGCATACCTCACAAAACTCAAAACAATATTCAACAGGTACACATTCACACCCAAACATTTCCCCATTACTCCAAATAATATTAACCTATCCCATGCAAAACTTTCTAAAAACTATTTTCTCCAGTGCCTCCACAACAAAAGTTTTACTTCCTTGAAAAAACCTGTCAGACTTGGACATTCAACAAATAAATGCAACAAAGACTCTGGCTTCATCATACACACATCACATTCCCGCCGTACATCGCGGTTTATCTGATGTAAAATAATATTTGTGTATATACGATTATGCCGTACCATAAAATCCATGTTCTCACAATTTCGTTTATTCCCAAACAAAACCAAATTCTCCCACATCAAAGAAACATCCAAATCAATAAACATTTTTCTCCACATCCTCTCAGCCGCAGGCCTCACACACACAGACTTCAACATACACTTGTACAATCTTTTCTGTGTTACTTTTGATAATACTTGTTTCCCCGATCCTTTACCCACATAGAGACTTGGCAGCACATACAAGTCCTCATATTCCCCCCTCCCCATTTATCACTTTTATCCACTCACCCGGAATGCATAATTTAATTCTTTCGTATATCTGTAATACTAATTTTCTCTCCACTGTATCATCAAACTCCCACACAGTATCCAGAATTGCCTGCCCCTTAAAAACCCCGGTATAACCTCGTAAAGAAAATCTTTTACCAATATTAACCCAGCCTTCATGAACATTTTGTTGTACAGCACCTTCCCACCACTCTCTATTTTCGGATTCAAAAACACAGGCTGATTAAATATGTTGTCCTTATTTGTACATGTGTACTCAATCTTAGGAAGAAATCCCCCCATGCCAAGAACACCTCTTTATAGAACTCAGGCAAACCCTCCAACATATCCTTCTTCCATGACATCAATAATCCACTTTCTTCACAACCCCCACTTCTGTACAAAAAATGTTTAAAAAACCTTTTCCATCCATAATCTACCTCCCCATATAAGTATTTTTGCACAGTTTTTATTCTCATTGCTTTTCTCTTCACATCCAAATCCACCAATTTCAACCCCCCATCCTTTAAATCCGAGATAAGAGTTGCCCTTGCAATCCTAGTCCCCTTCCCCTCCCATAGGAAATCTGTAACCAAACCATTGAATTCTTTTAACACCCATTGTGGCATATCCAACGAACCTAGAACATAGATACATTTGGATGCCACCAAAGAATTAATCACCACCACCTTCCCCCCTCAAGAACAGTTTTCTTGCCTTCCAATAGGATAGAGTATGTTTTATTTTATTCAAAACCCCAGTCCATGTCTCATCTCTCGTCCCTTCTTTATCCACCCCCAAAACCACCCCTAAAGTCTTTATATAACCTTCAGCCTTTTTGAAAGGGAATCCACAGTCCACTTTTTTCATCTATCCCCACATACATTATTTCAGATTTTTCAACATTAAGTTTTGCCCCTGATGCCTTGCCATATACCTCAAAACACTCCATTACATTCTTCACACTTTCAACATCTATCACAGTACATGTAGTATCATCCGCATATTGCTGTATAACACTCTCCCCCCCATCCGGTATCCGTATACCTCAAATTAATTTGTTTGCTTTAATCATTGCTGCAAGCGGCTCCACCGATAAACTATAAAGAGCAGCTGATAACGGACATCCCTGCCTAACAGATCTCTCCAGAGGAAAATAATCTGTTAAAATCCCATTACATTTTACTCTGCTCCTTGCATTTCCATTCAGTAATCTAATCCAACCTATCATTCTTTCACCAAACCCAAATTTCCCAAGTGTACGCAGTAAAAAGGAATGATCAACTCTATCAA
The DNA here is from genome assembly GCF_020615455.1 of Coregonus clupeaformis. NCBI lineage: Eukaryota > Metazoa > Chordata > Actinopteri > Salmoniformes > Salmonidae > Coregonus > Coregonus clupeaformis. Next base: position 78,328 of record NW_025534819.1, read on the forward strand.
AAGCCTTATTTAGATCCAAACTCATCACAAACCCCCCTTCCTCCCCCATATGCTTTATCACATCCCTTATTGTTCCCACTGTGTCAGAAATATCCCTCCCTGGTACACTATATCCTTGTGTCTCTGCTATTACTTCTCCCATAACTTTTTTAACTCTATTAGCTAAGACCTTGGCTAAGATCTTATAATCACAATTTAAAAGTGTCAACGGTCGATAATTATCCAAATTTACACGACTCCCTTTATTTTTATACAGTATGGTTAAAACTCCTGTGGCCAGCGAATCTGGCACCACTTGAGTCTTTTCAATATATTCATACAGTTTTCTTAAAATTGGAGCCAACAAATCTGCAAAAGATTTATAAAATTCCGCAGTTAGGCCATCAGACCCCGGACTCCTATTGCAATTAGCATCTAATATGGCCTCCTTAATATCAGTTAGACTCATATCTTCATCACACATGTTTTTTTCCCCTTCTGTTAACTTAGTATCCACATGTTCAAGCACCTTATCCATACAGGAATCATTAACCTCTTCTTTTTTAAATAAGCATTCATAATATCTCTCGACCGTATCCAGAATCCCCACCAAATCATTAACCTTTTCCCCTTTATCATTAATTAACTCCGTAATATAAATCTTCTCTTGTCTTCTTTTTTCTAAATTCAAGAAAAATGAAGTACACCTTTCCCCCTCTATCGCATATTGCACTCTACTCCTTACAATCGCCGCATTACATTTCTTCTTCTCATATTCATCAAGTGCATCCTTAGCCAGTAAATAATCCTCCACCCCATGACCTTCATCCTTTTCTATACACTCCAGTTCATGTTTAACCTTCTTACGTAGTTCCCTCTCCTTCTTTTTCAAAAAATAATTCCTCTTAACAGCATATTTTATAGTCAATTACATTTGGTTTTCAGCTCCTCCCACCACAACCCCATATTCACCTCCATTAACTGTTGTCTTTTGGCCTTCCCAATACATTCTGATATCATCTCAATATAATTTTCCTCCTCTAGCAAGCTATTATTTAAACACCACAGCCCACCAGATTTAGTATGTGTCCTTACTCCACAAGAAAATACCACCGCCGCATGATCACTAAAAGCTGTAAAAACATACTTAATTTCTTTCATAAAATTCCTTAAACCCTCATTTACTAAAACCAGATCTATTCGCGTCTGTTTCAACTCCCCTAAAACCACCTGCCTTCTAGAAATTCCTCTCTTGTTCGGATTCTCATCCCTCCATATATCAATCAAGCTGTTTTCAAACATAATCTTCCTTAAGACCCCCCTAGATACGTCATTTCTAAAAATAGCTCCCCTTTTCATATCTAATCTATTCATTTTAACATTAAAATCCCCTACTAAAATACAGTTACCCTTGCACCATTTCCCTAATTCTAAAAATAAATTATTTCGCTCTATCTCATTATTCGACGCATAAATATTTATAATCCTAAAAATCCTATTCATATATTCAAAATCCAAAATTAAAATCCTCCCATTATTATCATTATATATCTTCTTCACATTTTCTACTACATCCTTCCTTAATAAAATTGCAACCCCACTTGAATTTCCCCTGCCATTGTTAACATAAATAAAATCCCTCCATATTTTTTTTTACTTCTAAAACACATGCATTATCCCAGTGCGTCTCTTGAATACATAAAATATCTGCATTCTTCATTTGTACTATTCTATTAAATTTTCCCATTGTTCTCAAACCATTTGCATTTATTGACATTATATTTACCATTCTAATAAATAATAAAATAATAAAATATAATTTCATTATCCTCTACCTGTTATCCAGTTTCTTTCCTCTTCCACCCTTTCTCTCCCCCTCTTCCCCCCGCTTTCCTCTTCCTGTATCCTTCCCTCGTTCTTTCAATCTTTTCTCCATCATCCGTGTCCGATATCTCCTCCAAGTCCATGTTATCCAGCCAACTCAACTTCTTGTCACCCTCATCCGTTGTGCTCCCCATGTTCATCTCCGTCTCTGGTATTGTCATCGTTGTGCTCCCCGTGTTCATCTCCGTCTCATGTATAGCCGTCGTTGTCGTTTCTGTTATTGTTCTCAAACTCGAACCCCTCTCCATTTCTTCACCCCCCGAGGTACTTGTTAGTACTGTGCTATCCCCCAAAACCTGTGAGTCCCCCGTGCTTCCCCCACAGTCCACTCCCCCTCCTCCTGAAAACTCCCTCTTCTTATTTCTGAGTCCATACTACTCCCAATTTCATTCATCTTCTGGTCCTTCTCCCTTCTTCCTTCCTCCGTCTCTCCACTCTCCACCATGTCCTCTCCTCCATCTTCTTCTCCTTCTTGCGACAATACAACTGCTTCCTCGAATAGTGCTTGACTCCCCTCTTCAGCCATAACCTCTCCACAGTTGCACTCCGCCAATCTCTTTCTGCATCCACCACAGAAATTCCTTTCCTTCTCTCCGACACATTCTCTCACATAGTGTCCTTGCTTGCCACATTTGAAACACTTAAATTCAGGGCAGTCTTTAACTATGTGCCCGGGTTGAATACACAAACGACACACTCTGACCTGTTTGTCATGAAGGACCCTAAAATATTCTGCTCCCTCCAACGTCTCAATTCTTGTAGAGTAAGGCAATGATGTCACTTTTTCTGTGAACTTGACTTTGCAAAAACGTGTCCCATCAACCACCTCCGTTCCTGGCCAAAATCTCCTCCTTATCTCCGAAACGGCTGCCACTCCCCAGCTACTCAGCTTGCCCAGTATCACACCATCTTCTACATATACTGGGAGATTCATAAAAGACACCACCAATTCCTTCACATTAACATCTCTCGCCAGAATCCTGGTGTCCTTTATCCGTATTCCATCCATTAAACGTTCTTTTCCTTTTCCGTTTCTCATCGTAACTTCATACTTCTTTTCTCCTTTTATTCGGCATCCCACCACCTCTCCACACACCTCCTTAATTGCTCGTAGTAGTTCCATTGTCGTCACTTTGTCTTCTCCTTCCAACTCAATTGCCACCGTGTATTCTTTGCCATATTTCATTCCTTCTTTATCTTCATTTTTCTTCCGTTGCGCCCTTTCGTTGTCTTTGTCCATTCCGTTTGTCATTTCCATGTTGTCCGTCATAGTGCTTCAAAAAAAGAATCCGAAAAGAAAAACTCTCCCCCAAGCAGCAAAACTGCAAGGGGGGAAGACTAACCAAACTTAAAACTATTCAACTGCAAGAACAAACAACAAATATATTTCGAAATCCAAATAATTAACAAAAATAGCTCTCGAGCAAACACTCTTCAGCAAACACTCACTCACAGCTCAAAACTCGCACCTGTCGTCACTTCTCCAATCAGGATGGGCGTATTCAGGCTGGTATGGCCGTAAGCGAGGGAACAACTCTTGGTACACTATATAAAGTCAATGTGTCACTCACTCTGAACGAGACACAGAAAAGTATCCACTTTATGACACAGACTGAAGAAGCTCAAACCTTGCTTACATTTCCAAGAGATATATATATATATATATATATATATATATTTGAGTCTTGTGGGGGGGGGGAAGAGGGCATATCCTATGTTGACTTATGACAAGTTCATGGACTAGGGCCCTATAAAATAGGCGTTGCGGACCGAATCACGGAATCCAGACATTAAACCGAAATTCAACAATATTCAAACATTTATTGAACTTAGTAGGAAATCAACTAAATCTATTCAACTTGTTAGAAAACGCATTCATTTGCCCAAGCCAATCATAAGACATGAACAAAATGCATCAGTGATTGGTATTTCCATGAACAAAATGCATCAGTGATTGGTATTTCCATGAACTTTCTGAAAGGGCACAGGAATGCCCCTGTCTGTGTGCATGTGTGCGGTGCGCGCGTATGTCTACACTTTGTGTAGCCGTTAGCGATGATGCTAATGATAACCTTCTTCTGGTAGGGAAGGAATGGCTTTCCCCCAAAACCTTCGCAAGTAAATGTTAACTACAAAGTAGCCTATGCCTGCCTGGCAGAATTATACCGTGATCATTTGCATCACTCCAGTGGCCATTTGTCCTACAGCAACACCGCTTAACCAAACAAAGGTCTCTTCCTGGTGCACGCTTGCATTTAAGGGTAACTACACTGGCTCTGACGCTCGTCGGATGTGGCAGGGCTTGAAAACTATTACAGACTACAAAGGGAAGCACAGCCGCGAGCTGCCCAGTGACACAAGCCTACCAGACGAGCTAAACCACTTCTATGCTCGCTTCGAGGCAAGCAACACTGAAGCATGCATGAGAGCACCAGCTGTTCCAGATGACTATGTGATCACGCTCTCCGTAGCCGATGTGAGTAAGACTTTTAAGCAGGTCAACATTCACAAGGCCGCAGGGCCAGACGGATTACCAGGACATGTACTCCGAGCATGTGCTGACCAACTGGCAAGTGTCTTCACTGACATTTTCAACATGTCCCTGACTGAGTCTGTAATACCAACATGTTTCAAGCAGACCACCATAGTCCCCGTGCCCAAGAACTCTAAGATAACCTGCCTAAATGACTACCGACCCGTAGCACTGACGTCTGTAGCCATGAAGTGCTTTGAAAGACTGGTCATGGCTCACATCAACAGCATAATCCCAGAAACCCTAGACCCACTCCAATTTGCATACCGCCCCAACAGATCCACAGATGATGCAATCTCTATCGCACTCCACACTGCCCTTTCCCACCTGGACAAGAGGAACACCTACGTGAGAATGCTATTCATTGACTACAGCTCAGCATTCAACACCATAGTGCCCTCTAAGCTCATCACTAAGCTAAGGATCCTGGGACTAAACACCTCCCTCTGCAACTGGATCCTGGACTTCCTGACGGGCCGCCCCCAGGTGGTAAGGGTAGGTAACAACACATCTGCCACACTGATCCTCAACATGGGGGCCCCTCAGGGGTGCGTGCTCAGTCCCCTCCTGTACTCTCTGTTCACCCATGACTGCATGGCCAGGCACGACTCCAACACCATCATTAAGTTTGCCGACGACACAACAGTGGTAGGCCTGATCACCGACAACGATGAGACAGCCTATAGGGAGGAGGTCAGAGATCTGGCCGTGTGGTGCCAGGACAACAACCTCTCCCTCAACGTGACCAAGACAAAGGAGATGATTGTGGACTACAGGAAAAAAAAGAGGACTGAGCACGCCCCCATTCTCATCGACGGGGCTGTAGTGGAACAGGTTGAGAGCTTCAAGTTCCTTGGTGTCCACATCACCAACGAACTATCATGGTCCAAACACACCAAGACAGTCGTGAAGAGGGCACGACAAAGCCTATTCCCCCTCAGGAGACTAAAAAGATTTGGCATGGGTCCTCAGATCCTCAAAAAATTCTACAGCTGCACCATCGAGAGCATCCTGACTGGTTGCATCACCGCCTGGTATGGCAACTGCTTGGCCTCTGACCGCAAGGCACTACAGAGGGTAGTGCGTACGGCCCAGTACATCACTGGGGCAAAGCTTCCTGCCATCCAGGACCTCTATACCAGGCGGTGTCAGAGGAAGGCCCTCAAAATTGTCAAAGACTCCAGCCACCCTAGTCATAGACTGTTCTCTCTGCTACCGCACGGCAAGCGGTACCGGAGTGCCAAGTCTAGGTCCAAAAGACTTCTCAACAGCTTCTACCCCCAAGCCATAAGACTCCTGAACAGCTAATCGTGGCTACCCGGACTATTTGCACTGCCCCCCACCCCATCCTTTTTACGCTGCTGCTACTCTGTTAAGTATTTATGCATAGTCACTTTAACTCTACCCACATGTACATATTACCTCAACTACCTCAACTAGCCAGTGCCCCGCACATTGACTCTGCAACGGTACCCCCTGTATATATAGCCTCCCTACTGTCACTTTATTTTACTTCTGCTCTTTTTTCTCAACACTTTTTTTTGTTGTTGTTTTATTCTTACTTTTTTGTTTAAAATATATGCACTGTTGGTTAAGGGCTGTAAGTAAGCATTTCACTGTAATGTCTGCACCTGTTGTATTCGGCGCATGTGACCAATAAAATTTGATTTGATTTGATTTGATTTGATTTGAACTACACCCCAAAATCTAAATGTCTTCCATTTTTCCCAGACCTCAAAAATGGTCACCTGATAGGGTTTAAACATTGTTGTGGACATAGAACATCCAATTGTGCTGTTTTGCTATTAAAAAGGTGTACTTTTGAGAGCGAAAACCTGCCAAAACAGGGACAAACGGTCAACGGGGAAATCTAAACGGAGAAAAGGGAACTTGGGAATTAACGGAATCAGGCAAAACATTGAAGGGATTTTATAGTGCCCTAATGGACTACAGACATTGACAGTCTCCTAGACTAAAAACAAAGGCTGTATGTACTGCCTACATTTTGAGGGAAACGCAATGTCCATTATTTGATTTGATCAGGGCAGGGCAGGGCAGGGCAGCACACACAAACTGCATTTAGTCCAATAACAATCCATGATATTATTAGGGTGATAAATAAAAGGCAATTGCTCCATGACACAAGAGCACGCTCTACTGGGACAAAAAGCTTACAGCACCTGGTATTCCCAGGCGGTCTCCCATCCAAGTACTAACCAGGCCCGACCCTGCTTAGCTTCCGAGATCGGACGAGATCGGGCGTATTTTTTTATTTTTTTTATTTTTATTTATAAAAAACAAAATCAACAAAACAATACAACAAATAAAACATAATTACACCATCCTTATTCACTAATCAACATAAAATACATAATCTAATATAGACATTAGACATACTCCATTTCAGAAGTTAACCCTAACTCCCCCTCCTCCCTCCTCCATAGACACTAAAGTACTCCCCTTTATAAACATACTTTCAAATTTCTCTAGTTTTGCATTATACATTAATTCCACCTGCTTTCTTAAACCTGCTTTAAAGATTACCCAGACATTCACCTTTTTCCCTTCAAAATGTTTCATATTCCTTCTACAGTAAATTGCATACCTCACAAAACTCAAAACAATATTCAACAGGTACACATTCACACCCAAACATTTCCCCATTACTCCAAATAATATTAACCTATCCCATGCAAAACGTTCTAAAAACTATTTTCTCCAGTGCCTCCACAACAAAAGTTTTACTTCCTTGAAAAAACCTGTCAGACTTGGACATTCAACAAATAAATGCAACAAAGACTCTGGCTTCATCATACACACATCACATTCCCGCCGTACATCGCGGTTTATCTGATGTAAAATAATATTTGTGTATATACGATTATGCCGTACCATAAAATCCATGTTCTCACAATTTCGTTTATTCCCAAACAAAACCAAATTCTCCCACATCAAAGAAACATCCAAATCAATAAACATTTTTCTCCACATCCTCTCAGCCGCAGGGCCTCACACACACAGACTTCAACATACACTTGTACAATCTTTTCTGTGTTACTTTTGATAATACTTGTTTCCCCAATCCTTTACCCACATAGAGACTTGGCAGCACATACAAGTCCTCATATTCCCCCCTCCCCATTTATCACTTTTATCCACTCACCCGGAATGCATAATTTAATTCTTTCGTATATCTGTAATACTAATTTTCTCTCCACTGTATCATCAAACTCCCACACAGTATCCAGAATTGCCTGCCCCCTTAAAAACCCCGGTATAACCTCGTAAAGAAAATCTTTTACCAATATTAACCCAGCCTTCATGAACATTTTGTTGTACAGCACCTTCCCACCACTCTCTATTTTTGGATTCAAAAACACAGGCTGATTAAATATGTTGTCCTTATTTGTACATGTGTACTCAATCTTAGGAAGAAATTCCCCCCATGCCAAGAACACCTCTTTATAGAACTCAGGCAAACCCTCCAACATATCCTTCTTCCATGACATCAATAATCCACTTTCTTCACAACCCCCACTTCTGTACAAAAAATGTTTAAAAAACCTTTTCCATCCATAATCTACCTCCCCATATAAGTATTTTTGCACAGTTTTTATTCTCATTGCTTTTCTCTTCACATCCAAGTCCACCAATTTCAACCCCCCATCCTTTAAATCCGAGATAAGAGTTGCCCTTGCAATCCTAGTCCCCTTCCCCTCCCATAGGAAATCTGTAACCAAACCATTGAATTCTTTTAACACCCATTGTGGCATATCCAACGAACCTAGAACATAGATACATTTGGATGCCACCAAAGAATTAATCACCACCACCTTCCCCCTCAAGAACAGTTTTCTTGCCTTCCAATAGGATAGAGTATGTTTTATTTTATTCAAAACCCCAGTCCATGTCTCATCTCTCGTCCCTTCTTTATCCACCCCCAAAACCACCCCCTAAAGTCTTTATATAACCTTCAGCCTTTTTGAAAGGGAATCCACATTCCACTTTTTCATCTTTCCCCACATACATTATTTCAGATTTTTCAACATTAAGTTTTGCCCCTGATGCCTTGCCATATACCTCAAAACACTCCATTACATTCTTCACACTTTCAACATCTATCACAGTACATGTAGTATCATCCGCATATTGCTGTATAACACTCTCCCCCCCATCCGGTATCCGTATACCTCGAATTAATTTGTTTGCTTTAATCATTGCTGCAAGCGGCTCCACCGATAAACTATAAAGAGCAGCTGATAACGGACATCCCTGCCTAACAGATCTCTCCAGAGGAAAAGAATCTGTTAAAATCCCATTACATTTTACTCTGCTCCTTGCATTTCCATTCAGTAATCTAATCCAACCTATCATTCTTTCACCAAACCCAAATTTCCCAAGTGTACGCAGTAAAAAGGAATGATCAACTCTATCAAAAGCCTTATTTAGATCCAAACTCATCACAAACCCCCCTTCCTCCCCCATATGCTTTATCACATCCCTTATTGTTCCCACTGTGTCAGAAATATCCCTCCCTGGTACACTATATCCTTGTGTCTCTGCTATTACTTCTCCCATAACTTTTTTAACTCTATTAGCTAAGACCTTGGCTAAGATCTTATAATCACAATTTAAAAGTGTCAACGGTCGATAATTATCCAAATTTACACGACTCCCTTTATTTTTATACAGTATGGTTAAAACTCCTGTGGCCAGCGAATCTGGCACCACTTGAGTCTTTTCAATATATTCATACAGTTTTCTTAAAATTGGAGCCAACAAATCTGCAAAAGATTTATAAAATTCCGCAGTTAGGCCATCAGACCCCGGACTCCTATTGCAATTAGCATCTAATATGGCCTCCTTAATGTCAGTTAGACTCATATCTTCATCACACATGTTTTTTTCCCCTTCTGTTAACTTAGTATCCACATGTTCAAGCACCTTATCCATACAGGAATCATTAACCTCTTCTTTTTTAAATAAGCATTCATAATATCTCTCGACCGTATCCAGAATCCCCACCAAATCATTAACCTTTTCCCCTTTATCATTAATTAACTCCGTAATATAAATCTTCTCTTGTCTTCTTTTTTCTAAATTCAAGAAAAATGAAGTACACCTTTCCCCCTCTATCGCATATTGCACTCTACTCCTTACAATCGCCGCATTACATTTCTTCTTCTCATATTCATCAAGTGCATCCTTAGCCAGTAAATAATCCTCCACCCCATGACCTTCATCCTTTTCTATACACTCAAGTTCATGTTTAACCTTCTTACGTAGTTCCCTCTCCTTCTTTTTCAAAAATAATTCCTCTTAACAGCATATTTTATAGTCAATTCCTTACATTTGGTTTTCAGCTCCTCCCACCACAACCCCATATTCACCTCCATTAACTGTTGTCTTTTGGCCTTCCCAATACATTCTGATATCATCTCAATATAATTTTCCTCCTCTAGCAAGCTATTATTTAAACACCACAGCCCACCAGATTTAGTATGTGTCCTTACTCCACAAGAAAATACCACCGCCGCATGATCACTAAAAGCTGTAAAAACATACTTAATTTCTTTCATAAAATTCCTTAAACCCTCATTTACTAAAACCAGATCTATTCGCGTCTGTTTCAACTCCCCTAAAACCACCTGCCTTCTAGAAATTCCTCTCTTGTTCGGATTCTCATCCCTCCATATATCAATCAAGCTGTTTTCAAACATAATCTTCCTTAAGACCCCCCTAGATACGTCATTTCTAAAAATAGCTCCCCTTTTCATATCTAATCTATTCATTTTAACATTAAAATCCCCTACTAAAATACAGTTACCCTTGCACCATTAATTCTAAAAATAAATTATTTCGCTCTATCTCATTATTCGGCGCATAAATATTTATAATCCTAAAAACCCTATTCATATATTCAAAATCCAAAATTAAAATCCTCCCATTATTATCATTATATATCTTCTTCACATTTTCTACTACATCCTTCCTTAATAAAATTGCAACCCCACTTGAATTTCCCCTGCCATTGTTAACATAAATAAAATCCCTCCATATTTTTTTTATTATCAAAAAATTCAATTTTTTACAATATTTACAGTACAATATTACAAAGAACAATACAGAAGACACTAGCCTAACATAGGCAGGTGAACAATTCACCCCCTATCAAATCAAAGAACCCAAATAAATAAAAATACAAAAAAAAACTAGTATACAAAAAAAAAACAGACATGGCTAAGACATAACAAATTCCACCCACAAAATAGGCAGATTAAAAGCAACCCCCTATCAAATAAAAATAAACAAAGAAAATATTCAAAATAATTCTTTCAAAAATTATAAGTGATTCCTCCACCATCCACCTTTGCAATCAACCCACTCCCCTCAACAAAATGTTCATCAAAATCTTCCATCCCATAATTAAACAACATATCCATGTGTTTACTAAACAGTGATATAAAAATACCCCACACCTTCACCCTCTTCCTGTCAAAAAAACCATAATTCCTCCTACAAAAAATTGCATACCTCACAAAACTCAAAACAATATTCAACAAGCACACATTAACGCCATCACATTTACCAGACACTCCAAATAACACAAGTTCCTCCCACACATACCTTTTCAAGAAATCAATCCCCCAGTTTTTACTTAACATTTCCTTAACTTTACAAAAAATATATTTTAATTCCTCACATTCTATAAACAAATGCATAAGAGTTTCTGGGAAACATCCACATATATCGCATTCCCTTTTTATTTCACAATTAATTTGATGTAACACCACCTTTGTAAATATTCTATTGTGTCTTAATTTAAAATCATTATTTTCACACTCCTTACTATTATATTTTACATTTAAATTTTCCCATATCTTTTTTTCATGCAATTCCGGAAAAACTGTTTTCCAAAATTTTTCAGCAGCCGGCCTTCTATAACATTTTCCTACCATTATTCTATACAATCTTTTCACTGGTATAGTAGATAAATGTACTTTCTTCTTACTGCTACCAATGAACAAATTAGGAAATACAAACAGATTTTCTCCTTCAACTTCACTATTTATTAAATCCACCCATGCGCTTGGTATACTATTCTTTATCTTGTCATACATATTATTCACTGTTCCCCTTCCCACCTCTTCATCCCATTCCTTGATAATATCAAAAATAGCTTCTTCAGGTAAAAACCCTGGAATTACCTCATATGTATAATCTTTTATTTGTCGTAGACCTGCACTCCTAAATACTTTATTATACAAAACTTGTTCTTTGTTCTTGATTTTCTCATTCAGAAATATAGGTTGATTCATAACCAGGTCAATATGACCACATTCATAATATACATTAGGCAACAACTCTGCCCATGCATTTAGCACCTCTTTATAAAAATCTGGTACCTTTTCAAACATTTTCCTTTTAAGCCCCATCAATAAACCATTATCTCCACATCCACCACTCTCCTCTAAGTAGACCTTAAAGAAGTGTTTCCAGCCATAATCTTCACTGTCATACAAATATTTCTTTACTGTTTTTATCCTAATAGCTTTTCTTTTGACATCTAAATCTACAAGTTTTAAACCTCCATCCACATAGTCAGCTATCAATGTTTTCTGAGATATTCTAACTCCTTTACCATCCCATATAAAATTAGACACCACATTATTCAATTCATTTAGCACCCACTCAGGCATGTCCAGGACTCCCAAAACATACACAAATTTAGATAATACCAAAGCATTTGCAACAATTACTTTACCTTTTAACTTTAATTTTCTATGTTTCCAGAAATTCAACATTAGCTTGACTTTATTAAGGATCCCAGTCCAAGTTATATCTTTTGCCTCTTTCTCCTTTACACCAATGTTTACTCCCAGCACTTTAATAAAATCCCTTGCTATCTTGAATGGAATCTCACACTTATTTGCATTGATATCCCCAACAAACATTATTTCAGTCTTCTCTATATTAACTTTAGCACCCGATGCCTTACCATATATATCTATGATTCTCATAATGCTTCCAATGCTTCCTATATCCTTCACAGTGCAAGTAGTGTCATCAGCGTACTGATGTACAACACTGATACCACCACCTGGGATTCCGACACCCCTTACCTCTTTATTACTATTTATTAATGTAGCTAACGGTTCTGTAGAAACACTGTACAACAGAGCTGACAAAGGACAGCCCTGCCTTACTGACCTCTCTACAGGGAAAGTATATGTTAACACTCCGTTACATTTGACACAACTTTTAGCCCCGCTATACAACAGGTTGATCCAAGATACAAACTTTGGCCCAAAACCAAACCTCTCCATAGTCTGTAATAGGAAGCTATGCTCCACTCTATCAAAAGCTTCGTTAAAATCCAAACTTAATACTATACCGCCTTCATTTTTCATTTGATTAACAACATCTCTAATTGTACAAATTACATCTGCAACATCTCTTCCAGGTATACCGTAGGCTTGTGTTGATGCAATAATACTCCCAATCACCTTTTTCATCCTATTCGCTAACACTTTAGTCAATATCTTATAATCCGAATTTAGAAGACTAATAGGCCTATAATTTTCTAACTTTAATCTACTGCCCCTATTCTTGAATAAGATCGTTAACATACCAGTTGACATAGACTCAGGGATTTCCTTATTCTCTTCCATATAATGAAACACCTTCACTAAAATGGGTGCCAAAATATCTACAAAGACTTTATAGAACTCATTTGTTAAACCATCCAAACCCGGACTTTTATTGCCTTGAGTGTTAACAATTGCTTCCTTGATTTCCATAATCGAAATCTCTTCATCACACATCATTCTATCTACCAGAGATACTTTGGCACTAATTGTATCCAACACTTTTTCAACACACACTTTATCTACATTATTCTTTTTGTAAAGATTTCTGTAAAAGGATTCAACTGTATCTAAGATCTCAACAAAATCGTTTACCTTTACACCTTTTTCATCTTCCAACTCTACAATGTAACTCTTAGTTTGTTTTCTTTTTTCAAGCCCCCAAAAAAAGGATGTACATTTCTCTCCCTCCAAAGCGTACTGTGCCCTACTCCTAACAATAGCACCCAAACATTTCTTTTTTTCATAACGACCCAGCTCTGCATGGATTTTCAAATAGTTCACAACATCATAGTCTGGATCAGTATCAGCCTTTTCAAGTTCATGCAACATCCTATTTCTAAGCATTGTTTCTTTCTGCTTATCTAACCGGTTGTGATTTCTAGCATACCTAATACTCCTGTTTTTTACTTTTCCTTTCACTTCCTCCCACCATAAACACACATTCTCTTTTAACAGTACATTAGACATTTCATCATTAATACATTCAACAATTTCATTTCTATTTCCTTCCTCCTTTAACAGACTGGCATTTAAACACCAGACACCTCCCCCTCTCCTCTCCACACCAAAACCCATTTGAAATGACATTACTGCGTGATCACTGTGTGCTGTAAAGTTATATGACATCTTCTTAACATGCTGCACCAATTCTTGTTTTGCTAGACATAAATCAATTCTGCTTTGTTTTAATTCCTTTAGCACCACCTGCCTTCTAGAAAACACTCTTCTGTTTGGATTTTCAGCCCTCCATATATCTACTAGATTCTCCTCATTCATAAGTTTCCATAATGCATTTCTAGAAGAGTCATATCTGAATCTAGCACAACTAGAGGCATCCATTCTACTACACCTCACATTAAAGTCTCCTATCAGTATACAGTTTTCTGAGCACAGTGTTTTTAAGTTGTGAAACATTTCTCTCCTTTCAGATTCAATGTTTGAAGCATAAACATTGATTAAACGAAAAACTACATTTTGCACTTCAAATTAAATTGCAATAAGTCTGCCATCATTGTCAGCATATATTTGTTTTACATTTTGAACCACATCGTTTTTTATCAAAATAGCCACACCACATGTTTTATCACTTCCATGACTACAAAAAATTAAATCAGACCATTTACTCTTAATCTCCTGTATTTTGGAATCGCTTAACCAAACAAAGGTCTCTTCCTGGTGCACGCTTGCATTTAAGGGTAACTACACCCCAAAATCTAAATGTCTTCCATTTTTCCCAGACCTCAAAAATGGTCACCTGATAGGGTTTAAACATTGTTGTGGACATAGAACATCCAATTGTGCTGTTTTGCTATTAAAAATGTGTACTTTTGAGAGCGAAAACCTGCCAAAACAGGGACAAACGGTCAACGGGGAAATCTAAACGGAGAAAAGGGAACTTGGGAATTAACGGAATCAGGCAAAACATTGAAGGGATTTTATAGTGCCCTAATGGACTACAGACATTGACAGTCTCCTAGACTAAAAACAAAGGCTGTATGTACTGCCTACATTTTGAGGGAAACGCAATGTCCATTATTTGATTTGATCAGGGCAGGGCAGCACACACAAACTGCATTTAGTCCAATAACAATCCATGATATTATTAGGGTGATAAATGAAAGGCAGTTGCTCCATGACACAAGAGCACGCTCTACTGGGACAAAAAGCTTACAGCACCTGGTATTCCCAGGCGGTCTCCCATCCAAGTACTAACCAGGCCCGACCCTGCTTAGCTTCTGAGATCGAACGAGATCGGGCGTATTTTTTTAATTTATATTTTATTATGAAAACCAGACAGTTTTACATCATTTCAATCATCATTAAAGGGTGAACAAGTCACCCTTTTACAAAATCAGAAAGAAAATACAATAAATTAACAATTAAAACACTCACCTAATCCAATTAATAATTAAACACAAGTTTTCCATTTGATGAAATTCTAATAAATGTACTCCCCCACACAAATTCCTTTTCAAAGTTGCCCCCACCATATCTCTGCATTATCTCTATATTTTCCTCCAACATACTCTTAAAAAGTACCTCCACACTCACACATTTCCCTTCATAATGCCCCAAGTTCCTTCTTAGTCTTACAGCATATCGAGCATGACTTAAAACATAATTAACCAAATTCAAATTCAAAACTTTACTTTTCCCATTAATACCAAAAAGAAAAAATCTCCTCCATTCCACCCCATTAAAAATCTCCTCCCCCCAATGTTTCACTAAAAGCTCCTTTAAAAACTCATGAAAACCTCTTATTCTACTGCATTCAATGAAAAAGTGCATAAAGTTTTCCACCTCTATATGACAAATGTCACATTCTCTATTAATATTTCTGTTGATTTGATGTAAGACCACATTAGTAAAAATCCTATTATGTTTTATTTTAAAATCATTGTCTTCACATTCTATGGAATTCCCCTTTACATTAACATTCCTCCATATTGACTTCACATCCAAATCTACAAAAACCTCCGACCACACTTTCTCCGAAGCAGGCACTCTTATCTCTTTTAAAATACATTTACTATAGACTGTTTTAACTTTCAAGCCTGACAAATCACGTTTCACTCCACCACTTTCATACAATAAAACCGGCAAACCCCTGGCTCTCTTAACCGCCCCTGTATTTATTAAAACACCCCACTCCTCCGGAATGCACCCTAAAATTCTCTTATACATATTTTCTACTGTAGTTTTGCTTATTTCATCATCGACCTCAACAACATTGTCATAAATAGCTTGTACCGGTAGAAACCCCGGCCTGACCTCATATAGAATATCACCAATCTGTCGCATCCCAGCTCTCATAAAATATTTACAATACAACATTGTATTATTATATTTGATCTTTGGATTCAAAAAGATAGGCTGATTTAAAATATTTTCCAAACTGTTACATTCATAAGAAATGTGTGGTAAAACCTGCCCCCAAGCCTCGAAAACTTCCTTATAAAACAAAGGTATATTTCCCAACATTTCTTGTTTTACACTCATTAATAAACCATTATCCCCTATCCTCCCAACCTCCTGCAAATACTCTGCAAAAAACTTTTTCCACCCGTAATCTAATTCCCCATATAAATACTTCCGAACCATTTTCACTCTTATTGCTATTTTCCTCACCCTTAGATCCACTAACTTCAAGCCCCCCTCCTCATAACCCGCAATCAATGTTTTAAAAGCGATTTTCGCTCCCCCTTCCCATCCCATAAAAATTCAACTAATATCTTATTCATTTCAATTAAAACCCATTCTGGCACATCTAAGACATTCATGACGTGAATACAAATTGACATCAGTAAAGAATTTATAACAATAACCTTCCCCTTTAATTTTAACAACCTCCCCTTCCACATATTTACAACCTTCCTGACTTTATTTATCACCCCACTCCATGTCAAATCCCTAGCTTCTTTTTCTTTTACACCTAAAAAAACTCCTAACACCTTAAAATATTATTTGGCCTCTTTAAAAGGAAAATTCCCCTCATTTACCTTCCCAATATACATTACAACAGACTTTTCCATATTAACTTTAGCTCCTGATGCTCTTCCATATACTTTAAAACCTTCTATTACCCTTTTTACACTGCCCTCATCTCTAACTGTTATAGTTGTGTCATCTGCATATTGGTGAATCAAACTAAATCCCCCCTGTGGAGTCTGTACACCAGGGGTGTAGCTCAGGGGCCACATGGAGGAAAATCTATTCCCAAGTGGGCCGGACCGGAAAAATGATGGTATATATAACTTAAAAACAACAACTTCAGATTGTTTTCTTTGTTTTAATACGATCAACATACAACATAAAGCTGGAGCCTGAGGACAGTGGGTCCAAAATAGTACAAGCACAACATCACTATTAATCATAAAACACGTCAAGTTTATTTGAAAATTCTAAAGAAAAAGAACACACAAACACACAATGGCTCAGTGATTAACAGAACTGTTTCACAGATCACAGAACTATATCAGGGTGTCATTTCTCAGGCAGAAATGTAGATAAAAATAATGAAATCCTGTTCCCCAAACAAGTGCAAGAACCACAGAGTCAAGAATAGGTTAAATATACAAATAAAATAAAATCAATTAAAAACAATAGCACATCAACATAAAAACATATAAACATAAATCTGAAAGCGTTGCTCAAACTCCCGTAACAGTCCCGTTATTTTATCTTTGAACCGCTTCATGTCTGCCACATGTTGGGTCGCGCACACTGGTGAGTGTGAGGAGGTGTCTATTGACTAGTGCTGCTACATAGTACAATTATTTAGGCTTCACTTGGAAAAAAAACATAATGTGTCTTGGAAATGTTTCACTTACAGGCTCTGACTATTCTGCAGGTGATGTGAAAAGGATCAAGGACAAGAGTAAAGGAAAGGTTCGGAGAGAGAAAGTTTGGATTGAAGTTCAGAAATCTCCTGAGTGGCGCAGTGGTCTAAGGCACTGCATCGCAGTGCTAACTGTGCCACTAGAGATCCTAGTTCGAATCCAGGCTCTGTCGCAGCTGGCCGCGACCGGGAGACTCATGGGCGGCGCACAATTGGCCCAGTGTCGTCCAGGGTAGGGGAGGGAATGGCCGGCAGGGATGTAGCTCAGTTGATAAAGCATGGCGTTTGCAACGCCAGGGTTGTGGGTTCGATTCCCACGGGGGGCCAGTATAAAAAAATAAATAATATATGTATTCACTAACTGTAAGTCGCTCTGGATAAGAGCGTCTGCTAAATGACTAAAATGTAAATCTCAGGACCACAAATGCAGAACGACACTGGAAACAGAAAAAGACAATAAACAAAGATCTAACTCGGTAAGACATCCAAACCTGCTTATCAATGAGGATTTGCCAATGCATTTGATAATTGATAATGACCACAATAAGGAAAACACAGTATATTGTGTTGAATTTGATACTGCTTGACAAATGTGATAATGTCACAATGCCCCTTCGGATGGGGTAGGCCCTACTAGTTAAAAAGTCTTAATGGAATCCATGGAACGTCCCAACTCTGACCTTACCCCCATTGAAATGGTTAGGGTAAGGTTAGGGTTTAGGGTAGGGATGTCTCAAGGATCTCGGATAGCACTAACCCTAGTTATTATTGGGTAACATTTTGCCATGGAAACACACTAGAGCTCATTGGCTATTGATATTGTAGTTTGAAATATCAGTAGATTTCTAACTGATGTACTGATTGTGACCCTGAGGTCTCCCCTGTGGAGAAAGCAAAGGAGACCAAGCAGAAAGAGAAGAAGCAGAGCATCTATCCAGCTGTGGCGGCCCTGCAGCTGTTCACTCTCTTCTGCTGTGGAGGGAAAGTCAAGCTGAAGAAAACTCGTGCCTCTCAGTACAGACAGAGTAAAAAGGACCAGGACGAAGATACTGCATCTGATACTGGTGAGTGTTATGGGTTGTCTGTTGATTAGATATAGAATGATATTGCTCCACTTGGAAAGATGTGGTGTCCGGGAGCGGTTGTCGGGAGAGGTTGTGTTTTCTCTAGCAGGAGGTAAGCTTGGCTTCTTATATGGTGTTGAGTAAAGCTTAAACCATGTATTTAGATTGTAGGTAGGTATTGTAGTTAGGTATTATAGGTAGTTTACTCTGGTAGTTATTGTAGGTTATTGTAGGTAATTATTGTAGGTAAGTATTGTATTTGGCGGACCCCGGCGAAGCACGAGGCTAGCCTACCCACTACTTGGACCAACAAAGCTAGCTAGCTAGCGGGTAGCTACTGGTAACTTTTAGCAACTGTGGTTAGTTGTTTCCAATGTTATTTCACGCTTAAGAGTACCTGTGATTGAGCCAGCTAGCTGCCACCATTCAGCTGTTTTTCTAACCTCATTATCCGAGGCATTAACGTTAGGTGGTTGGTAGCTGCTGTACTTAATTACAGCTACTGATTGCAGTCTGCCAGTTTGGCTTTATACATAGCTTGGGCTTTGTCGAGTAAGGCTTAAACTATGTATTTAGATTGTAGTTAGGTATTATAGGTAGGCATCGTGGGCTGTATATTATTAAGTAGTATAGGTAGGCATCGTGGGCTGTTGTGGGTAGTTGTTGTGTAGTTATTGTAGGTTACTTTTGTAGTCGGCGGTGCCGGGTGTAGCACGAAGCTAGCTAGCTAACTCACCTCCTGGATTAGCTGGCGAGTAGCTATTAGCAACGGTAGCAACTAAAAACAATATCCTTTTAGCCAGCTACATTCGCTTCGCAGCGACGCCGCTTTTTTCAAACAAAGTCAACACAGCAGCCATTGCTAGCTAGCCAACACTACCAGCTGGCTGTACTGTAGTAGCTAAATACAATATATTTGTGCTAGCTAGCCAATGTTTAATCATTGCTGCGTTATGAAAGAACTAGACACGGACACGAATTATCTGTTTAGTGTGTTCACACACTATTGGTAGTTTGTTGTAACCAAGTATTGGTGCTAAACTGTGTGTTATTGGATGCTAGCATGCTAGTTAGCTATGGCGTCATAGTTAGCTAGCTGAATAAAGTAAGTTGAGTCTATTCATTGAAACATTGAACCGCTGTAGTTTACAACAATTCTAATTTCTAAAGTGGAAGTTGGGAGAGTTTTATTCGGGTGGTTCAGTGAAACAATTATAGTTTCTGAGGTGGAAGTTGGGAGAGTTATATATTTTTTTGGTGAGGGAGGCCTGCTCTCTCCTTTCCCAGATGTTTAGTTCATTTCATTCCGATCTCCTCTGCATTATTGTAGCCATCTGCTGCAGCCTGTCAACTATGCCTCTGCCTATCCCTGTTCTCTCCTCTCCGCACAGGCCACACAAACGCCTCACACCGCGTGGCTGCTGCCTCTCTAACCTGGTGGTCCCTGCACGCACCACACACCTGGAGTTCCAGGTCTCAGGCAGCCTCTGGAACTGCCGTTCTGCCGCCAACAAGGCTGACTTCATCCCAGCCTATGCTACCCTCCAGTCCCTCGACTTCCTGGCGCTGACGGAAACATGGATTACCACTGAAAACACTGCTACTCATACTGCTCTCTCCTCGTCTGACCATGTGTTCTCGCATACCCCGAGAGCATCTGGTCAGAGGGGTGGTGGCACAGGAATCCTCATCTCTCCCAAGTGGTCATTCTCAATTTTTCCCCTAACCCATCTGTCTATCTCCTCATTTGAATTCCACGCTGTCACAGTCACTAGCCCATTTAAGCTTAATATCCTTGTCATCTATCTGCCTCTAACCCTAGGAAGCTCTTTGCCACATTCTCCTCACTGCTGAATCCTCCCCCCCACCCCACCCCCCCACCTCCTCCCTCTCTGTGGATGACTTCGTCAACCACTTTGAAAAGAAGGTTGACGACATCCGATCCTCGTTTGTTAAGTCTAATGACACTGCTGGTCCTGCTCACACTGCCCTACCCTATGCTTTGACTTCTTTCTCCCCTCTCTCTCCAGATAAAATCTTGCGACTAGTGACTGCAGGCCGCCCAACAACCTGCCCGCTTGACCCCATCCCCTCCTCTCTTCTCCAGACCATCTCCGGTGACCTTCTCCCCTACCTCACCTCGCTGATCAACTCATCCTTGACTGCTGGCCATGTCCCTTCCATCTTCAAGAGAGCGAGAGTTGCACCCCTTCTCAAAAACCAACACTCGATCCCACTGATGTCAACAACTACAGACCAGTATCCCTTCTTTCTTTTCTTTCCAAAACTATTGAGCGTGCCGTCTTTAGCCAACTCTCTTGCTATCTCTCTCAGAATGACCTTCTTGATCCAAACCAGTCAGGTTTCAGGACTGGTCATTCAACTGAGACTGCTCTTCTCTGTGTCACGGAGGCTCTCCGCACTGCTAAAGCTAACTCTCTCTCCTCTGCTCTTGTCCTTCTAGACCTGTCTGCTGCCTTTGATACTGTGAACCATCAGATCCTCCTCTCCACCCTCTCCGAGCTGGGCATCTCCGGCGCGGCTCACTCCTGGATTGCGTCCTACCTGACCGGTCGCTCCTACCAAGTGGCGTGGCGAGAAGCTGTCTCCGCACCACGTGCTCTCACCACTGGTGTCCCCCAGGGCTCAGTTCTAGGCCCTCTCCTTTTCTCCCTATACACCAAGTCACTTGGCTCTGTCATATCCTCACATGGCCTCTCCTATCATTGCTACGCTGACGATACACAACTAATCTTCTCCTTTCCCCCTTCTGATAACCAGGTGGCGAATCGCATCTCTGCATGTCTGGCAGACATATCAGTATGGATGACGGATCACCACCTCAAGCTGAACCCTGGCAAGACGGAGCTGCTCTTCCTCCCGGGGAAGGACTGCCCGTTCCATGATCTCGCCATCACGGTTGACAACTCCGTTGTGTCCTCCTCCCAGAGTGCGAAGAGCCTTGGCGTGACCCTGGACAACACCCTGTCGTTCTCCGCTAACATCAAGGCGGTGACCCGATCCTGCAGGTTCATGCTCTACAACATTCGGAGAGTACGACCCTGCCTTACACAGGAAGCGGCACAGGTCCTAATCCAGGCACTTGTCATCTCCCGTCTGGATTACTGCAACTCGCTGTTGGCTGGGCTCCCTGCCTGTGCCATTAAACCCCTACAACTCATCCAGAATGCCGCTGCCTGTCTGGTGTTCAACCTTCCCAAGTTCTCTCACGTCACCCCCCTCCTCCGCACACTCCACTGGCTTCCAGTTGAAGCTCGCATCCGTTACAAGACCATGGTGCTTGCCTATGGAGCAGTGAGGGGAACGGCACCTCCGTACCTTCAGGCTCTGATCAGTCCCTACACCTAAATGAGGGCATTGCGTTCATCCACCTCTGGCCTGCTGGCTCCCTTCCTCTGCGGAAGCATAGTTCCCGCTCAGCCCAGTCAAAACTGTTCGCTGCTCTGGCACCCCAATGGTGGAACAAGCTCCCTCACGACGCCAGGACAGCGGAGTCACTCACCACCTTCCGGACACATTTGAAACCCCACCTCTTTAAGGAATACCTGGGATAGGATGAAGTAATCCTTCTACCCCCCCGCCCCAAAACAAATATTGTAAAGTGGTTAACCCACTGGCTATAGGGTGAATGCACCAATTTGTAAGTCGGATAAGAGCGTCTGCTAAATGACTTAAATGTAAAAAAATGTAAATGTAATGTGTCTTCAAAATCAAAATGTCTAAACAGGCTCAGACTGGTCTGGAGGAGATGTTACAACCAAAAAGGTCAAGGACAAGAGTAATGGAAAGGTAGGGAGGGAGAAAGACTGGACTGAAGTCCAGCTATTGAAATCATCTCAAGACCACGAACCCAGAAGTACAACACCAGAAACAGACAAGGGAACTCATTTGGGACAAAGACCGAACTCTGTGAGACAAGCAAACATGCTGTATCATATTTTATCGTGAGCAAAAGATCTTTCCCATAATGTTTTATCATTGGGTATTGCAATTGTCTTATGCAGGCAAATCAAAGGACACCCCGGCAGGTGAAGACCCATGTGGAGGAAATATACATAAGACCTGACTCTCCGACTCTACCACGTGCCCACGTAAGTTACTGAAACCTGACTTACTATACGGACAGACAGAGATTCACACATCCAGGCAGTTTCCCCTCTGACCTCAACCTAACCCCCTCTTCCTCCGGGTAGAGCTCCCTCTCCCAGTTCTCCCTGGCTAGGAACCTGGCCATCCTCCCGCTGGAGTGGCAGCTACCTGGAGTCCCTCTGACCACCTCGTCTATGGCAACTAGGACAGAGAGAAAGCCATCCACTACCAACACTTCGACACAGGCGCAGACAGAAACACAGACAACAGATATGAACACAGACACACAGACCACTGCCACCTCTCAGAGACAGATCTCCATGGTGACCACCCAGTCATCAGAGACCATGACAGAGGTTCACACATCAGACTCAAGCACCCAGAACTCCACTCCTGACATGGCACTGACCCCTGAGAGCACTAAAGACATGATCGCTACTGATGAGGATGTGAAGGATGACTGCTGAAGATTTGATCTCCACCCTAACAGACACCTCTATGGAGAAATCCGTCCAGTAGGCCTAATGAACATTTCAATATAGCAAAAGCTATACTATGATCAATTAATAAAAACAGTTAATATTTCTGCAGCAAATGTTCACTACTGTTGATATGTGAAGCAGCATGCTTAGGTTAGGCATATGTGTTTGAATTCACGAAAAATAATAAATAAACCAAAAATATATCAAACCACTACAGGTAGGGGAGAGTGAATACATCAGCATTGAGTTCATTTGGTCAATAATGATCTATGGGCATATTACATTCTGTAATATATGAAATAACAATCACACACAGTGAAGACAAAGCAGACATGTTCTATTTTCTCCCTCCGTCCTTCCCTCCCATGTCCTGATGAGGTTTAGATTGTCTTGTTATCCACCCATTCAACTGTTTAGCATTTTAATAACGCCTCGCAATCTCAGGGCCTAATTATTTTTGATTCACATGCTTAAAATAGAGCCCACATATCACCACATATCTGAGTGGCCTGAAGGTGCTGTGTTACTGGTGGGTTTCCAACAGATTACAGGGAGATTGGTGAAATAAGTCAACCTAAATAGGGACGATAGGAACATTATCATACTACAGCCTCATTCTCTTTGCCTATATTACAGCAGGGAGGATATATTGCTGTCATCAGAGTAATGGAGTACCACACATACTGTGTGTACCTCATGTTTTCACACATCATGATGTAGTCCTTGTAAGATAACTCTGGAGCGTGATCTTGTCGTTTTATCACCTTGAAGGGTGACAGAATAGTGAGCTTTATCCATGACTTTGAGAATGTAGGTATTTTATGAATTCTCACAGGTACGATTTCTGTCAAACTGCACTTTTCTGTCTCTGTCATGCCTGCGGTCACCAGATGTACAGCCTCCCCAGAGCTGCATATTCCAGTGGCCTACATGCATGGATAATGAGCTGAGAGAAGTAGTTGCAGCACATCGTTTTAGGCTACAGCCAAGCTCTATCTTTAACCTGAGAAACATCTTAGTCCTACATGAGTGCACTCTCCACAACAAAGACCAGCCTGACATCAACACACTGTTGATAAAGTAGACATTGAATTAAATCAACATAACATAGACACTGTACATGTATTTTTTATGATTGTTAATCTAGAAAAGACGCAGAACATATTAACTCTGAAAGGGGAGAGAGAGAAGAGAGAGGGGGATGAATGGGTGGATAAAGAGGAGAGACAGTACAAGGGATGGTGAGATGTGTCCATTTATGAATTCAAATATTCAACTCCCCAATAAGAGGATCAAAGGTTCACCCAGGTGTACAAACAAACAGACATGCATGTACATACAGACATGCACGGACACACACCTACACACACAAAAACACACACGCACACACCCACTCCTCTATCCACATGAAGTGGTCAGGGCATCACAGTGATCTAGTTACAAGGACATTGAGAGAAGCCATTTCTCTGCTCTAGAGACTGTAACATTGATGAGGTTCACTGGACGCTCAAACACACCTCCAAAATGTCAGTGAAATAAAAGATTACATCATCATTTTAATCCAAGTACTTTTCATATGACTGCACAGTTAGATAAGTATTACTACAGTGAGGACAATTAATAGAGATCCACACTCTTTTCACACTTCGGTAGGCTATCTATGCCAGGGGCTATTCTAGATCCTGAGCTATGAGAATCCCTTGACCTGGCCGAGCTCCCCTCACTGTACTGTAACACCAGGCTAACACCTATCAAGAGTAATATTGGCTTTAAGTGACCAGTCTATCCTCAGGGGGATACTCCTGACAACACATTGACAGCCAGGCTCTATTACGGACTGTCAGCTGCTGTTTTTGCTGGCTCTGTCTTTACTCTGCTCATATGACATGATGGACAGTAAGTGTGTGTGTGTGCGTGTGTGTGTGTGTGTGTGTGCGTGTGTGCGCTTGCGTACATGCGCTCATGCCTATGCATGCATGCCTATGTTTGTGTGTGTCCGTGTCTGCATTAATGTGTGTGTGCATGCGTTCCTATGCATGCATGCATGGGTGCACATGCATATCTGTGTGTGTGTGTGTGTATGTGTGTGTGTATGTGTGTGTGTGTGAGTGTGTATGACTGAGGGCTCGAATGAACAGTCAACTGTTTCTCATTAGTGTCTAGCTGCAGAGGGAGAGCAATAAGACAGTGATGTATGAATGTCCCCTGAGCAATCAGAGACACTATGAGCCATCATGGGAAGAATATATACAGCTTGGTACGAGACTCTGAAACAATGAATGGGTTTGATAGACAAAACATTTTTATACTCTACTACAGTGTTTCCCAACTCCGGTCCTCGAGTACACCCAACCAGTGGAGGCTGCTGACGGGAGGACAGCTCATAATAATGGTCGGAATGGAGTAAATGGAATGGTATCAAACACATGGTTTTTATCTGTTTGATACCATTCCATTCACTCCATTCCAGCCATTCCACTCCAGCCATTATTATGAGCCGTCCTCCCCTGAGCAGCCTCCACTGCCCCCAACAATACATATCTTGTTGTGGCCCCGGAGAAGCACACCTGATTGTACTTGTCAACTAATCATCAAGCCCTTGACATTTGAATCAGGTGTTTTTGTCCAGGGCTACAATACAAATACAGTACTGGAGGAGGGAAAAACTGTGATAATATAATACTACATGATACAGATTCTCATTCTCTCTCTCTCTCTCTCTCTCTCTCTCTCTCTCTCTCTCTCTCTCTCTCTCTCTCTCTCTCTCTCTCTCTCTCTCTCTCTTCCTCTCTCTCTCTTCCTCTGAACCGTAGAGTTGTATTGTTAATTCCACAGACATCGCTCTGTCAGTGAGACCCCATGAAACACATAGCATCTCTCCATCCCTACACTGGGGAGTGGGGAGCCCTGAGGACCTACTTTGAAGTTCTCCACAGGCTAGTCGTTTACTGGTGGAGCACACTGATGGAAGGTAGAGGGGGATGGGGGAGGTATGGAAAGAGAGAGAGAGAGAGAGAGAGAGAGAGAGAGAGAGAGAGAGAGAGAGAGAGAGAGAGAGAGAGAGAGAGAGGATTATTAGAGGATGATGATAGAGATATTAAAGTAATCCATTGGTAGAGCTAATGTATTTCCACACCTTCCACTTCCTGTCCAGGAAGACACAGTGAGTGAGATTGAACAGGTTGCCAGTATTAAACCCCATCTCTTTCACTCCTCATCATCAACGGCAAACATCCATTAGCCATTCTGAGACACACTTAGATGATTCCTTTGATGATACAGCAGTAGCAATACAAGGATATAACATCTATAGAAGAGACAGGAACGCTTATGGAGGAGGTGTTGCTGTATATATTCAGAGCAATTTCCCTGTAATGCTTAGTGAATATTTTATGTCAAGTGTTATTGAAGTGTTGTGGTTGCAGGATCACTTGGAACATCTGAAGCCTTTCCTTTTGGGGTGTTGCTATAGGCCATCAAGTGCTAACAGTCAGTATCTAAATAATGTTTGTGAAATGCTTGATAGTGTATGTGATGTAAACAGAGAGGTTTTCATCAAGTCGTCCACACAAAAGGAAGCTTCTCACTGTAACCAGTGCCTGTAATCTGGTTCAGGTTAATAATCAACCTACCAGGCTGTTTACAAACACTACAGGAACAAAATCATCCACATGTTTTTTTTTTTATTATTATTACATTTTTACTAATACTGTAGAACTTTGTTCTAAAGCTGTATCTGTACCCATTGGATGCAGTGGCTATATCCAGGAAAGCCAAAGTTCCAAAAGCTGGTCCTAAAATAGTGTATAAGAGATCATACAAAAGATTTTGCTGTGACTCATGTGGATGATGTTGAAAATATTTGTTGTTCTGATGTGGAGCCTACAGATGATGCACTTTATGAATTTATGAAATTGCTTCTTCCAATTATTGATAAACATGCACCTGTTAAGAAACTGACTGTTAGAACTATTAAGGCTCCATGGATTGACAATGAATTAAATAACTGTATGGTTGAAAGAGATGGGGAAAAAGGAGTGGCTGATAAGTCTGGCTGCACATCTAACTGGCTGACTTACTGCAAATTGAGAAATTATGTGACAATCAACATGTACTGCACTGACACAAATGACTGATGAATGGTTGAAAGAAATGGATACTAAGAAGATTGTGGGAGCTGTACTGTTAGATTTCAGTGCAGCCTTCGATATTATTGACCATAACCTGTTGTTGAGAACATGTATGTGTTATGGCTTTTCAAGCTCTGTCATATCGTGGATTCAGAGCTATCTATCTAATAGAACTCACGGAAGTGTCTCTAATGTCAAATGTAAAGTGTGGTGTACCGCAGGGCAGCTCTCTAGGCCCTCTACTCTTTTCTATTAACACCAATGACCTGCCACTGCCATTAAACAAAGCATGTGTGTCCATATATGCTGATGATTCAACCATATACACATCAGCAACCACAGCCAATAAAGTCACTAAAACTCTTAGTAAAGAGTTGCAGTCAGTTTTGGAATGGGTGGCCAGTAATAAACTGGTCCTGAACATCTATAAAACTAAGATCATTGTATTTGGTACAAATCCTTCCCTACGTTCTAGACCTCAGCTGAATCTGGTAATGAATGGTGTGGCTGTTGAACAAGTTGAGGAGACTAAATTACTTGGTGTTACCTTATATTTTAAACCATCATGGTCAAAACATATAGATTCAATGGTTGTAAAGATGGGGAGAGGTCTGCTTTTTTGACACCACACTCCAAAAAGCAATTCCTGCAGGCTCTAGTTTTATCTTATCTTGATTATTGTCCAGTCATATGGTCAAGTGCTGCAAAGAAAGGCCTAGTTAAGCTGCAGCTAGTCCAGAACAGAGCGGCATATCTTGCTCTTCATTGTAGTCAGAGGGCTAATATTAATACTATGGCTGAGGAAAGACTGACTGCATCACATCTTGTTTTATAAGAAACATTAATGTGTTGGAAATTCCAAATTGTTTGCATAGTTAACTTACACATAGCACTGACACACACACACACTTACCCCACCAGACATGCCACCAGGGGTCTTTTCACACTCCCTGGGTCCAGAACAAATTCAAGGAAACATACAGTATTATTTTATCCATCTCATATAGCGCAGCTAAAGTGAACAGCAAACCTGGTTTCAAAAAAACTAATAAAGCAACCACTCTTGGCACCACGCCTCTCCCCCATGTGGCCTACTTGTTGTGTGTACAGTCGTGGTCAAATGTTTTGAGAATGACACAAGTATTGGTCTTCACAAAGTTTGCTGCTTCAGTTACATGAGATATTTTTGTCAGATGTTACTATGGTATACTGAAGTATAATTACAAGCATTCCATAAGTGTCAAAGGCTTTTATTGACAATTACATTAAGTTTATGCAAAGAGTCAATATTTGCTGTGTTGACCCCTCTTTTTCAAGACCTCTGCAATCCGCCCTGGCATGCTGTCAATTAACTTCTGGGCCACATCCTGACTGATGGCAGCCCATTCTTGCATAATCAATGCTTGGAGTTTGTCAGAATTTGTGGGGTTTTGTTTGTCCACCCGCCTCTTGAGGATCGACCACAAGTTCTCAATGGGATTAAGGTCTGGGGAGTTTCCTGGCAATGGACCCAAAATGTCGATGTTTTGTTCCCCGAGCTACTTAGTTATCACTTTTGCCTTATGGCAAGGTGCTCCATCATGCTGGAAAAGCAACTGTTCTTGGATGGTTGGGAGAAGTTGCTCTCGGAGGATGTGTTGGTACCATTCTTTATTCATGGCTGCGTTCTTAGGCAAAATTGTAGGTGAGCCCACTCCCTTGGCTGAGAAGCAACCCCACACATGAATGGTCTCAGGATGCTTTACTGTTGGCATGACACAGGACTGATGGTAGCGCTCACCTTGTCTTCTCCAGACAAGGTGTTTTCCGGATGCCCCAAACAATCGGAAAGGGGATTCATCAGAGAAAATGACTTTACTCCAGTCCTCAGCAGTCCAATCCCTGTACCTTTTGCAGAATATCAGTCTGTCCCTGATGTTTTTCTTGGAGAGAAGTGGCTTCTTTGCTGCCCTTCTTGATACCAGGCCATCCTCCAAAAGTCTTCGCCTCACTGTGCGTGCAGATGCACTCACACCTGCCTGCTGCCATTCCTGAGCAAGCCTTGCACTGGTGGTGCCCCGATCCCGCAGCTGAATCAACTTTAGGAGATGGTCCTGGCGCTTGCTGGACTTTCTTGGGTGCCCTGAAGCCTTCTTCACAACAATTGAACCTCTCTCCTTGAAGTTCTTGATGATCCGATAAATGGTTGATTTAGGTGCAATCTTACTAGCAGCAATATCCTTGCCTGTGAAGCCCTTTTTGTGCAAAGCAATGATGATGGCACGTGTTTCCTTGCAGGTAACCATGGTTAACAGAGGAAGAACATGATTTCAAGCTCCACCCTCCTTTTAAAGCTTCCAGTCTGTTATTCTAACTCAATCAGCATGACAGAGTGATCTGTCATGCTAATTATATTATTATAATATTATAATATTATTATTATTATTATTATTATTATTATTATTATTATTATTATTATTATTATTATTATTATTATTATTATATTATCTCCAGCCTTGTCCTCGTCAACACTCTCACCTGTGTTAATGAGAGAATCACTGACATTGAGGTGCAGGTCAATTTGTAACATTTTTGACGTGCGTTTTTCAGGATTTTTTTGTTGTTATTCTGTCTCTCACTGTTCAAATAAACCTACCATTAAAATTATAGACTGATAATTTCTTTGTCAGTGGGCCAACGTACAAAATCAGCAGGGGTCAAATACTTTTATCCCCTCACTGTATATGCTAATATATGCCATTATAATTATGCAACATACAGTATAGAGACTGATCATATACTCCAGAGTGGTGCAGTGGTCTAAGGCACTGCATCGCAGTGCTAGCTGTGCCACTAGAGGTCCAGGCTCTGTCGCAGCCGGCCGCGACCGGGAGACCCATGGGCGGCGCACAATTGGTCCAGTGTCGTCTAAGGTAGGGGAGGGTTTGGCCGGCAGCGATGTGGGTTCGTTTCCCACGGGGGGCCAGTATGAAAAAAAAACAAAAAAACATGTATGCATTCACTAACTGTAAGTCGCTCTGGATAAGAGCGTCTGCTAAATGACTAAAATGTAAATGATGGCAGCTGGTTCTTTTGTGGCAGGGCTGAAATGCAGTGTAAATGTTTTTTGGGGATTAAGTTCATTTTCATGGCAAAGAGGGACTTTGCAATTAATTGCAATTCATCTGATCGCTCATCATGACATTCTGGAGTATATGCAAATTGCCATCATCAAAACTGAGGCAGCAGACTTTGTGAAAATTAGTATTTGTGTCATTCTCAAAACTTTTGACCACGACTGTATGTACTGACATGTATGTGTAACTGATATATGCACACACACACGACATTTCTAAATGTATGTCAATTGTATTTTGTCTGTAATGTCTTGTTCGTTATGTGTCTGACCCCAGTAAGACTAGCTGTCACCATTGATGTCAGCTAATGGGGATCCTAATAAATCAAATCAAATCAAGAGGGGATAGGCTGTGCTCAGTAAACTGACTACAGTGTGCAAGCCCACCTCCTGTCCTGACTGAGCAATTGATTTCTCCAGTCTCTGAAAACTGCATTAGCCAAAACACATTGGTCGAGAGAAGGTCAGTGCGATCATGATGATGGAACGACAAGTTCACTAAACCCAGCACTCAATCACACAGGCATATGCATGCACGTACACACACGCACAAACGCAGGCAGATAGGCAGGAATGCATGCACGCACATACACATATATTTGTGTATTGATTCTGATATTACAACACCTTGCACTATTCACTGAGATAACACCACTAGACCAGAGTCCCAAGGTACAGTATATGATTCCCCGTCCTACCTAGTTCTGCTTGGTTTAATGTTTGAAGTTAAAATGTTTATCCTGTAAATGTATAATTGACTTCATGCCGGCTGTGACCACAGTGGTGGAGGTCACAACACAGAGACATGGCTGCCTTTATTTGTTTAGCTACTGGCCCTCACTAAAAGGAATCCAATAAGCCATCAGGATGCACCCTGTGGCCATACAAGTGTTTAGGGGTCTGAAAGGAAGACTAGGTAGAGTGCGTAAACACACTGACAGACACACATAGAAGAAAACACACATCGTCCCTCTATAGAACACTTACTACCAACACACCCACATGTACATTAACCCTCTGAAACACATACACACACCCTGCATTTATCTGGCCACTAATGGTCTTGGCTGGAGGATGAAGGCATTTGTTATCGTCTTCAGGAGAGGCCAAGGTTTGTTCAACATCACTACCCAGGAGGCACCACTCTGATCTCTCTGTGCCAGTCTTGGTACACTATATAAAGTCAATGTGTCACTCACTCTGAAAGCCACACAGAAAAGTATCCACTTTATGACACAGACTGAAGAAGCTCAAACCTTGCTTACATTTCCTAGATATATATATATATATATATATATATATATATATATATATATATATATATATATATATATTTGAGTCTTGTGGGGGGGGAAGAGGGCATATCCTATGTTGACTTATGACAAGTTCATGGACTAGGGCCCTATAAAATAGGCGTTGCGGACCGAATCACGGAATCCAGACATTAAACCGAAATTCAACAATATTCAAACATTTATTGAACTTAGTAGGAAATCAACTAAATCTATTCAACTTGTTAGAAAACGCATTCATTTGCCCAAGTCAATCATACGACATGAACAAAATGCATCAGTGATTGGTATTTCCATGAACTTTCTGAAAGGGCACAGGAATGCCCCTGTCTGTGTGCATGTGTGCGGTGCGCGCGTATGTCTACACTTTGTGTAGCCGTTAGCGATGATGCTAATGATAACCTTCTTCTGGTAGGGAAGGAATGGCTTTCCCCCAAAACCTTCGCAAGTAAATGTTAACTACAAAGTAGCCTATGCCTGCCTGGCAGAATTATACCGTGATCATTTGCATCACTCCAGTGGCCATTTGTTCTACAGCAACACCGCTTAACCAAACAAAGGTCTCTTTCTGGTGCACGCTTGCATTTAAGGGTAACTACACCCCAAAATCTAAATGTCTTACATTTTTCCCAGACCTCAAAAATTGTCACCTGATAGGGTTTAAACATTGTTGTGGACATAGAACATCCAATTGTGCTGTTTTGCTATTAAAAATGTGTACTTTTGAGAGCGAAAACCTGCCAAAACAGGGACAAACGGTCAACGGGGAAATCTAAACGGAGAAAAGGGAACTTGGGAATTAACGGAATCAGGCAAAACATTGAAGGGATTTTATAGTGCCCTAATGGACTACAGACATTGACAGTCGCCTAGACTAAAAACAAAGGCTGCATGTACTGCCTACATTTTGAGGGAAACGCAATGTCCATTATTTGATTTGATCAGGGCAGGGCAGGGCAGCACACACAAACTGCATTTAGTCCAATAACAATCCATGATATTATTAGGGTGATAAATAAAAGGCAGTTGCTCCATGACACAAGAGCACGCTCTACTGGGACAAAAAGCTTACAGCACCTGGTATTCCCAGGCGGTCTCCCATCCAAGTACTAACCAGGCCCGACCCTGCTTAGCTTCCGAGATCGGACGAGATCGGGCGTATTTTTTTAATTTATATTTTATTATGAAAACCAGACAATTTTACATCATTTCAATCATCATTAAAGGGTGAACAATTCACCCTTTTACAAAATCAGAAAGAAAATACAATAAATTAACAATTAAAACACTCACCTAATCCAATTAATAATTAAACACAAGTTTTCCATTTGATGAAATTCTAATAAATGTACTCCCCCACACAAATTCTTTTTCAAAGTTGCCCCCACCATATCTCTGCATTATCTCTATATTTTCCTCCAACATACTCTTAAAAAGTACCTCCACACTCACACATTTCCCTTCATAATGTCCCATGTTCCTTCTTAGTCTTACAGCATATCGAGCATGACTTAAAACATAATTAACCAAATTAAAATTCAAAACTTTACTTTTCCCATTAATACCAAAAAGAAAAAATCTCCTCCATTCCACCCCATTAAAATTCTCCTCCCCCCAATGTTTCACTAAAAGCTCCTTTAAAAACTCATGAAAACCTATTATTCTACTGCATTCAATGAAAAAGTGCATAAAGTTTTCCACCTCTATATGACAAATGTCACATTCTCTATTAATATTTCTGTTGATTTGATGTAAGACCACATTAGTAAAAATCCTATTATGTTTTATTTTAAAATCATTGTCTTCACATTCTATGGAATTCCCCTTTACATTAACATTCCTCCATATTGACTTCACATCCAAATCTACAAAAACCTCCGACCACACTTTCTCCGAAGCAGGCACTCTTATCTCTTTTAAAATACATTTACTATAGACTGTTTTAACTTTCAAGCCTGACAAATCACGTTTCACTCCACCACTTTCATACAATAAAACCGGCAAACCCCTGGCTCTCTTAACCGCCCCTGTATTTATTAAAACACCCCACTCCTCCGGAATGCACCCTAAAATTCTCTTATACATATTTTCTACTGTAGTTTTGCTTATTTCATCATCGACCTCAACAACATTGTCATAAATAGCTTGTACCGGTAGAAACCGCGGCCTGACCTCATATAGAATATCACCAATCTGTCGCATCCCAGCTCTCATAAAATATTTACAATACAACATTGTATTATTATATTTGATCTTTGGATTCAAAAAGATAGGCTGATTTAAAATATTTTCCAAAATGTTACATTCATAAGAAATGTGTGGTAAAACCTGCCCCCAAGCCTCGAAAACTTCCTTATAAAACAAAGGTATATTTCCCAACATTTCTTGTTTTACACTCATTAATAAACCATTATCCCCTATCCTCCCAACCTCCTGCAAATACTCTGCAAAAAACTTTTTCCACCCGTAATCTAATTCCCCATATAAATACTTCCGAACCATTTTCACTCTTATTGCTATTTTCCTCACCCTTAGATCCACTAACTTCAAGCCCCCCTCCTCATAACCCGCAATCAATGTTTTAAAAGCGATTTTCGCCCCCTTCCCATCCCATAAAAATTCAACTAAAATCTTATTCATTTCAATTAAAACCCATTCTGGCACATCTAAGACATTCATGACGTGAATACAAAATTGACATCAGTAAAGAATTTATAACAATAACCTTCCCCTTTAATTGTAACAACCTCCCCTTCCACATATTTACAACCTTTCTGACTTTATTTATCACCCCACTCCATGTCAAATCCCTAGCTTCTTTTTCTTTTACACCTAAAAAAATTTTGGCCTCTTTAAAAGGAAAATTCCCCTCATTTACCTTCCCAATATACATTACAACAGACTTTTCCATATTAACTTTAGCTCCTGATGCTCTTCCATATACTTTAAAACCTTCTATTACCCTTTTTACACTGTCCTCATCTCTAACTGTTATAGTTGTGTCATCTGCATATTGGTGAATCAAACTAAATCCCCCCTGTGGAGTCTGTACACAATTAATAAAAATATCCTTCTTAAGAAAAGCCGCTAAAGGTTCAGCTGATAAAACATACAATAAAGCAGATAAAGGACATCCCTGTCTCACAGATCTCTCCAGAGTAAAAGAATCAGTTAAAACCCCATTGCATTTCACCCTACTTTTTGCATTTCTATATAATAATTTAATCCACCCTATTATTTTATTACCAAAGCCAAATCTTTCCAAGACCCTAAACATAAAATCATGTTCTACTCTATCAAAAGCCTTATTTAAATCTGTGCTTAAAACAATACCTCCTATCTTATCCCCATTCATTTTGTGTATCACGTCGCTAATCGTATTAATTGTGTCAGCTATATCTCTCCCAGGAACACTATAATTCTGTGTTGATGCTATAATATCATGTAAAACTCTCTTCATCCTATTCGCTAAAATTTTGGCTAAAATCTTGTAATCCACATTTAATAAACTAATTGGCCTATAATTTTCCAATTTCACCTTACTCCCTTTGTTTTTATATAAAATAGTTATCATTCCTGTCACCATTGATTCTGATACACAATCATTCTCCTCCATATAGTGATAAACCTCCAATAAAATAGGTGCTAAAAGACTTTAATACATTTTATAAAACTCTGCAATGATACCATCTACACCAGGGCTCTTATTCACCTGTAAAGCCTTTATCGCATCCATAACTTTATTTACTGTAATCTTCCCATCACACATCAATTTATCTTCTCCATTAATTTTCACCTCCACACTACCTAAAATCTCCTGTACACACCCCTCATCCACCTCCCCTTTTTTTAAATAAGTCCTTATAAAAAATCTGCACTGTCTCTAAAATCTCTACATAATCATCTACTACTTCCCCCTTTACATTTTCAATCTGTCTAAGATATGTTCTTCTTTGAGGACTCTTCTCTAATCCAAGAAAAAAAGAAGTGCATTTCTCCCCCTCCAAAAAATACTTTGCTTTGCTTCTTATAATGGCCCCCATACACTTATCCATGTCATATTTACTCAATTTTGCTTTCAACTCTAAAAACGTGTATATATTATAATAATTAGGTTCACTGTCACACTTCCCCATTTCCTCATCCAATTTGGCTCTCAACTCATTTTCTTTTCTTTTCATCCTGCCTCTCTTTTTCCTTGCATATCTTATACTAAAAACTTTTATTTTTTCCTTAACCTTGTCCCACCATAAACACTTATCCTCCCCTTTCTGCTTATCCTCCATTTCACATGTTATCAAAGATTTAAATTGTTTACAATAATCCTCATCCCCCAAATAACTCACATTCATACACCATGTACCACCTCCTATTCTTTCCTTGTCTAAACCCACCGAGAAATTTAAACATGCATGATCACTGAATGTTGTAAAAACATACTTAACATCTTTCATACCTTAAATCTTCTTTGACTAAAATCAAATCTATTCTGGTTTGTTTTAATTCCCCTAAAACCACCTGCCTTCTAGAAAATTCTCGTTTATCGGGATTGTCATCTATCCATATGTCAATATGTTTTTTCTCAACCATCATTTTCTTTAAAACCCCTCTAGATGCATCATTCCTAAAAGCAGCTCCCCTTGTCATATCTAATCTGTCCAATTTCACATTAAATCCCCCACCATGATGCAATTTCCCACACTCCATCCTCCCACTTCAACAAATAAAACCTTGCGTTCTATTTAGTTATTTGGCGCATAAACATTTATAATTCTAAACTTCATATCCATATACTCAAAATATAAAACTAAAATCCTCCCATTATTATCATCATGTACATGTACCACTTTATCCACCACATCCTTTCTCACTAGAATAGCAACCCCACTAGAATTCCCTCTACCATTATTAACAAAAATAAAATCCCTCCATATTTGTTTTACTTTCAATACACAATCATTGTCCCAATGCGTCTCTTGTAGACATAAGATATCCACATCCTTCATTTGAACTATATTTTGAAATGTATCCATTGTCCTTAAACCATTTACATTTAGGGACACAAACTTAACCATTTCAAAAAATAATAAAATGAAAAGAAATACCTTCATTGTCCTCTACTTTTTGTCCTGTTTCTTTCATTTACATTTACGTCATTTAGCAATTAGGGTTAAGTGCCTTGCTTAAGGGCACATCGACAGATTTTTCATCTAGTCGGCTCGGGGATTAGAACCAGCGACCTTTCTGTTACTGGCACAACTCTCTTACCCACTAAGCTACCTGCGCCCTTTCCTCTTCTATCCTTCTTCTCCCCCCCCTCGAGCAAACACTCACTTACATCGTAATCACCTGCACCTGTCTTACTCTCCTCACCGGAAGCGCGTATTTAGGCTGGTATGGCCGTAAGCGAGAGAACAACTCTTGGTACTCTATATTAAGTCAATGTGTTATTCACTCTGAAAGGGACACAGAGAAGTATCCACTTTGTGACACAGACTGAAGAAGCTCAAACCTTGCTTACATTTCCAGGATATATATATATATATACACATATATATATATATATATATATTTGAGTCTTGTGGGGGGGCAGGGAATAGGCGTTGCGGACGGAATCACGGAATCCAGACATTAAACTGAAATTCAACCATCTTCAAAAATGTATTGAACTTAGTGTTACCCACTCCTCTCGGAAGAGGGAACGCAACACCCTGCTACAACTCAACTCTCCGTGGTGTGAAAGAGGTATGGGACTGTAGGTGTGAGTAAGGATGACAAAAGGCAGAGAATACCGTTAACAGGGAATTTATTCTTTCGCACGGTAAGTTTGGGGAAAAGGGGCTGGACGGAACCAAAGCAAAGAAAGTAAATATCAAAGCCCCCTCTCCTACCTTACCTGCCTACCCACTACTTACTTAACTAGCACCACCTGGTGCACTATCCAAAATACAGGGGATGGTCCGCCCAGGTCTTTCCTAGTGTGCATAGACAGTTAACTTCTACGGGTAATGTATGCCCACGGGCCTCTTGCCTAAGCACTCCCATGGTGCCTTCCTCCCCCCCCTTAGGAACAAATGAAACAAAATAACACAAACTGGTTCACAACAAAACCCAACAAACTAACACAAAACATTACAATCAGCTCTCACAGCAACAACTACACAGTACATACCAAATGTCTTCGCAACAACCAACATGCTATAACTCTCAGCCATTAGCCCTCTCTCTCATCTCTGGTTCCCCCCCCCCCCCCTTCTGAGCAACAGAACTGGGGCTTATATAGCTTCAGAAGGAGTTGGTAATTGGAGACAGCTGCGTCCTGATGACGGCGCGGGGTCAGCTCTCCAATCATCAATGTTCATTGACCAATCAGCTGCTTGTTGGGGAATTTCAGGAACCCATTTCCTGAAATACATACATGAAAATGAACAACCCACAACACAGAAACTGGGGAACGTAACACGTCCACCACAAAAAATGCAAACATACAGTTTGCAATAACAAAAACCAACGCATCCCCAGTTATTAAAGCCGTGATAGGGTGTCGGCAACCACATTTGCCGAGCCCTTCACATAGGCTATCTGTACATTATATCCTTGTACAATCAGAGCCCACCGCATAAGGCGGCGGTTCTGATTGTACATTTGCTTCAAGAACACCAACGGATTATGGTCCGTGAAGACCATTAAAGGCAAGGCACTGCAGCCCACATATACCTCAAAGAACTGTAAGGCTAGCAATAAAGCCAGCGTCTC
Source organism: Coregonus clupeaformis (assembly GCF_020615455.1). Classification (NCBI taxonomy): domain Eukaryota; kingdom Metazoa; phylum Chordata; class Actinopteri; order Salmoniformes; family Salmonidae; genus Coregonus; species Coregonus clupeaformis. The sequence continues at coordinate 116,882 of NW_025534819.1, forward strand.
CTGTTCAATTGTGGAGTACCTTGACTGACACGAGTTGAACTTACGGGAGAAGAAACTGACGGGTCGATCCACTCCATCTTCATCTTCTTGCAAGAGAACCGCACCAACTCCCACTATACTTGCGTCTACCTCCAATTTAAAAGGTTTGTCAAAGTTGGGGGCGGCAAGCACTGGGGCACTACAAAGTAGCGCTTTAGCGGACTCAAAAGCATACTTACAGTCCTGGGACCACATAAATGGTACCTTGGGACTAAGCAGAGATGTAAGGGGAGCTACTACCGTCGAGAAATTCTTACAGAATGTACGATAGTACCCTACCATCCCCAGGAATCTGTGCAACTGGCGGCGAGTCATGGGAGCAGGAAAAGCAACAATTGCTTCCACTTTTCCAGTTACTGGGCGCACTTGACTTCGTCCCACTTGTTTCCCTAAGTAAGTCACAGTAGCCTTCCCAAACTCACACTTGGCCAAATTGAGGGTTAAAGAAGCATTCTCCAACCGCTGAAACACACTTTTCAAGGTGGCGAGATGATCAGACCAAGTAGACGAATTAATCACCACATCATCAAGGTAAGCAGTACAATTTGGCACATCGGCGAACACAATGTTAACTAGCCGCTGAAAGGTAGCAGGTGCATTACACATTCCAAAGGGCATCACAGTGTATTGTACGAAGTTATCTGGCGTAACGAAAGCCAAGATGTCAGAAGCTCGAGAGGTCAGAGGCACCTGCCAATAACCTTTTAGCAAATCTAACTTGCTAACGTAAGCAGCAGAGCCAATTCTATCAATGCAGTCTTCTAAGCGAGGTAGAGGAAAATAATCAGACTTTGTAACGGCATTTACTCAACGATAGTCCGTACATAAGCGAGACGTACCCCACAGGGTCTTTATTACATAATTGGTGTCACTGAGTTTCTTTTCCACAAGATATGGTCCAGAAAAACGTGCTGACAGAGATGAGCCGGGGATTGGCAACAAAACGAAAACTTGATCCCCTGGTGCAAAAGAACGGCCAACAGCCTTTTTGTCATAATGCAACTTCATGCGTTTTTGAGTAGAGGAGAGAGACTTTTGGGCTAACGCACATGCAGCGTGCAGTCTCCCGCATTTTACTGACATAATCCAACACATTTTTAGGGGCACTACTGGGTGTAGGAGATAAGATATGCTCCTTCAACAATTTCAGCGGACCCCGTGGGGTGTGTCCAAACACAAGGTCAGCAGGGCTGAACCCTAAGGACTCTTGTATTGTTTCCCTACTAGCAAATAGGACAAAGGGAACCCCCTCATCCCAATCGGTACTGGTATCCATGCAATACTTGCGTAGCATTGCCTTCAGCGTTTGATGCCAGCGTTCGAGAGCCCCTTGACTCTCCGGATGATACAGACTGGAGACCTGATGGGAAATACACAGCATCTTCAACACATTAGAGAACAGCTTTGACATAAAATTGGATCCCTGATCAGTTTGGATTACTCTAGGGAGTCCAAACGTAGAGAAGAACTTTACTAGTACCTTCACGACAGTCTTAGCCGTTATTGTACGAAGAGGAATAGCCTCTGGGTATCGAGAAGCACTGCACATTATTGTTAGTAAGAACTGGTTACCTGACCTGGTTTTCGGCAACGGACCTACACAATCAATTATCACTTTTTCAAACGGTTCCCCCACCACAGGAATTGGGCAGAGCGGCGCACAAGGAACTGTTTGATTCGCTTTCCCAGTGAGTTGACATACGTGACATGTTTTACAAAATTGGACAACGTCAGACTTCAAACCTGGCCAAAAAAAATGTAGAAGGACTCGGTTATAAGTCTTCGTGATCCCCAAGTGTCCGGACCAAGCCTGGTCATGGGCGAGTGACAGCACCTGCTGTCGGAACGGTGTAGGAACAACCACTTGACACACTTCACTCCAGTCACTAACGGTGTCATGAGCTGCCCATTTACGCATCAAAACTCCTGCTTCCATAAAGTAGGCAGTCTTCTTAGTTTTAGCTTCCTCAATGGACATTACCGAAGTAAAACACTTGCGAAGACTGGTGTCTCTCTTTTGACATTCAATCACCTTCTCAGGGGTGACAGACAAAAGAATGTCATGTAATTGGGGCGCGATTTCACTTTCCCCTGCCTTAGTTTTTACGGGGGTAAAAACTGTCGGCATTGCAGAAGGAATACTCGGTGCATTGTCTTCTACCTCAACCTTCTCAAAAATGGAACTAGCCAAATCCACCACATCTCCTAGCTTACGAGATTGTGCCCTCGTTAACACACAAGCTGGAAAAACATGTGGAAATGCTTGACCCAGCTTATCATCTGCAATTCTGATTTCTGGGTTGTCTACTACCTCTAACACAGGAGTGACGTTACCACCAGCAATATCATTCCCTAGTAACAATGTAACTCCTTTTACTGGCAGTGTAGACACTACACCAACACGGAAACATCCTGATACCAAGTCTGACACTAAGTGGACCCAGTGTAATGGTACAGGTACTGTTGTTGTCTCTATCCCTTTTAATATGACATGCGAGCCACAATACATTTCAGGAGACCAGGGTAAAGCATCAGGAACCATTACTGACTGCGCCGCCCCGGTGTCTCGTAAGATTTGAATGGGCTTTTGATCAGCTTGTTCTCCAGTTAAGGAAACACAACTGGCAAATATAAACGGAGCATAGACAGGATCCGGTTTCTCAAATGCTGAATCAATAACTCGGTCCAACGGACGAGCCAAAGGCTTGACTAAACCCATACTTTTCATTTTTGGGGACGGTGACAGGGACTGTTTTGGTTTATTTTTCAAAACCGGGCAGTCCGCAATCACATGACCCTTTTGGTGACAGTAAAAACATTCACGGACTTCATGAAAAGGCTTAGGGTTGTCAGAGGAAAAGCGACCTGAACGAGGCACTGATGATGTAATCGTTCGGTCTTCAAAACGAGGCGCACCAAAGACAGTCTTGTGTGTCAAAGCGTACTCATCTGCTAACACTGCTGCCTGGGCCAATGTCACCACTTTCTGTTCATTTAAATGAACTACAATTCTATCAGGGAGGTTTCTTTTAAAATCCTCTAACAGCATCAACTCCCGAATATCAGCAAAGGTGTTAGCTTTGCTGGCTGAACACCAGCGATTAAACAGAGACTCTTTGTCCCTTGCAAACTCAACAAAAGTACGGTGAGATGTTTTTTTGTGGTTCCTGAAGCGCTGTCTATAAGCTTCAGGCACCAACTCATAAGCCCGCAACACGGTAGTTTTAACTGTATCATACTGTAAACTGTCTTCCAGGGAGAGAGCAGCCACTACTTCCTGGGCTTTCCCAGACAATTTACTTTGTAACAGGAGTGGCCAAACCTCGGGTGGCCAATGTAGCGCAGCGGCCACACGCTCAAAAGCAAAGAAATAGGAATCAACTTCCGACTCTCAGAATGGACTAACGCTATATTTTTACTTACATCAAAGTGGGCTTGATGATAAGCAGTTTGTGGAGTCACACTGAAGCCAGCGTCTAGCTCCAGTTGTCGGATTCTCACCTCCTTTTCCTTTTCAATTTCCATTTTCCTAATTTCAAATTGCATCTGTCTCTCTTTATCTTTTTGCTCCATTTCTAACCGGGCCAGCCTCACCTTTAGCCTAGCGGTCCCGCTTGAACGACCTGAAGCAGAAGATAAAGGATCGAATCAGGGCAATGTAAAGGGGGTACGAGCAACCCCTTCCTCTGTCCTGTCCTCCGACTTGGCATCGGAAGGTCTACCTGTCTCCTCTCCTGAAGCCTCCCGCTCCTTATCTTGAAATGAGAGAATTCGCTCTCTCACTAAACCCTCCCTGACTAGCACCAAAAGCTCCGCCTTTAGGGCTTTCTCAGGGATAACAAATCCATAATGATTAGCAATAGCGAAAATATCTATTTTCCGAAACCTCACCAAACTTTCAACAGAGGGCGCTTCAATGAACTTGGAGATGGCTGAGGCAGCCATCTTGTATACAGCAGCCTCCTGAATACACACAAACTAAAGAAGTCACCCAAACTCACAACCTACCATCACACCTCAATCACAACTCAGAGAGCTCAGTGCAGCAGGGTCCGGTGGGTTTAATGGTGTCCCGGACGAGCCCCCATTATGTTACGCACTCCTCTCGGAAGAGGGAACGCAACACCCTGCTACAACTTAACTCTCCGTGGTGTGAAAGAGGTATGACTGTAGGTGTGAGTAAGGATGACAAAATGCAGAGAATACCGTTAACAGGGAATTTATTCCTTCGCACGGTAAGTTTGGGGAAAAGGGGCTGGACGGAACCAAAGCAAAGAAAGTAAATATCAAAGCCCCCTCTCCTACCTTACCTGCCTACCCACTACTTACTTAACTAGCACCACCTGGTGCACTATCCAAAATACAGGGGATGGTCCGCCCAGGTCTTTCCTAGGCATATACAGTTAACTTCTACGGGTAATGTATGCCCGCGGGTCTCTTGCCTAAGCACTCCCATGGTGCCTTCCCCTTCCCCCCCTTGGGAACAAATGAAACAAAATAACACAAGCTGGTTCACAACAAAACCCAACAAACTAACACAAAACATTACAATCAACTCTCACAGCAACAACTACACAGTACATACCAAATGTCTTCGAAACAACCAACATGCTATAACTCTCAGCCATAAGCCCTCTCTCTCTCATCTCTGGTTCCCCCCCCCCCTTCTGAGCAACAGAACTGGGGCTTATATAGCTTCAGAAGGAGTTGGTAATTGGAGACAGCTGCGTCCTGACGACGGCGCGGGGTCAGCTCTCCAATCATCAATGTTCATTGACCAATCAGCTGCTTGTTGGGGAATTTCAGGAACCCATTTCCTGAAATACATACATGAAAATACACAACCCACAACACAGAAACTGGGGAACGTAACACTTAGTAGGAAATCAACTAAATCTATTCAACTTGTTATAAAACGCATTCATTTGCCCAAGTCAATCATAAGACATGAACAAAATGCATCAGTGATTCGTTTTTCCATGAACTTTCTGAAACGGCACAGGAATGCCCCTGTCTGTGTGCATGTGTGCGGTGCGCGCGTATGTCTACACTTTGTGTAGCCGTTAGCGATGATGCTAATGATAACCTTCTTCTGGTAGGGAAGGAATGGCTTTCCCCCAAAACCTTCGCAAGTAAATGTTAACTACAAAGTAGCCTATGCCTGCCTGGCAGAATTATACCGTGATCATTTGCATCACTCCAGTGGCCATTTGTTCTACAGCAACACCGCTTAACCAAACAAAGGTATCTTCCTGGTGCACGCTTGCATTTAAGGGTAACTACACCCCAAAATCTAAATGTCTTACATTTTTCCCAGACCTCAAAAATGGTCACCTGATAGGGTTTAAACATTGTTGTGGACATAGAACATCCAATTGTGCTGTTTTGCTATTAAAAAGGTGTACTTTTGAGAGCGAAAACCTGCAAAAACAGGGACAGATGGTCAACGGGGAAATCTAAACGGTGAAAAAGGAACTTGGGAAAAAACTGAGTCAGGCAAAACATCGAAGGGATTTTATAGTGCCCTAATGGACTACAGACATTGACAGTCTCCTAGACTAAAAACAAAGGTTGAACGTACTGCCTACATTTTGAGGGAAACGCACTGTCCATTGTTTTATTTCATCAGGGCAGGGCAGGGCAGGGCAGGGCAGGGCAGGGCAGGGCAGGGCAGGGCAGGGCAGGGCAGGGCAGGGCAGGGCAGGGCAGGGCAGCACATATTCTTTCCATTTTTTTAAATAATGGATTTAATGGTGCTCCGTGGGATGTTTCTGATATTTTTTTATAACCCAACCCTGATCTGTACTTCTCCACAACTTTGTCCCTGATCTGTTTGGAGAGTTCCTTGGTCTTGCTTGGTGGACTCCCTTGCTTAGTGGTGTTGCAGACTCTGTGGCCTTTCAGAACAGGTGTATATATACAGAGATCATGTGACACTTAGATTGCACACAGGTGGACTTTATTTAACTAATTATGAAGGTAATTGGTTGCACCAGTTCTTATTTAGGGGCTTCATAGCAAAGGGGGTGAATACATATGCACGCACCACTTTTCCGTTAATTATTTTTTAGAATGCTTTGAAACAAGTTATTTTTTTAATTTCACCAATTTTGACTATTTTGTGTATGTCCATTACATGAAATCCAAATAAAAATCCATTTAAATTACAGGTTGTAATGCAACAAAATTGGAAAAATGCCAAGGGGGCTCTAGGCATATGTCATAGACATTTACGTCATTTAGCAGACGCTCTTATCCAGAGCGACTTACGGTTAGTGAATACATTATTATTATTTTTTTCATACTGGCCCCACATGGGAATCTAACCCACAACCCTGGCGTTGCAAACACCATGCTCTACCAACTGAGCTACATACCTGCCGGTCATTCCCTCCGCTGGGCCAATTGTGTGCCGCCCCATGGGTCTCCCGGTCGCAGCCGGGAGCCGACACCCCCAATAAAGGACTGGTTTTGCAGGTGGTGACCACAGACCACTTCTCAGTTCCTATGCTTCCTGGCTGATGTTTTGGTCACTTTTGAATGCTGGCGGTGCTTTCACTCTAGTGGTAGCATGAGACGGAGTCTACAACCCACAAAAGTGGCTCAGGTCGTGCAGCTCATCCAGGATGGCACATCAATACACAAAAAAATGTATGCACGCATGACTGTAAGTCGCTTTGGATAAAAGCGTCTGCTAAATGGCATATTATTATTATTTAATGCGAGCTGTGGCAAGAAGGTTTGCTGTGTCTGTCAGCGTAGTGTCCAGAGCATGGAGGCGCTACCAGGAGACAGGCCAGTACATCAGGAGACGTGGAGGAGGCCGTAGGAGGGCAACAACCCAGCAGCAGGACTGCTACCTCCGCCTTTGTGCAAGGAGGAGCAGGAGGAGCACTGCCAGAGCCCTGCAAAATGACCTCCAGCAGGCCACAAATGTGCATGTGTCTGCTCAAACGGTCAGAAACAGACTCCATGAGGGTGGTATGAGGGGCCCGACGTCCACAGGTGGGGGTTGTGCTTACAGCCCAACACAGTGCAGGACGTTTGGCATTTGCCAGAGAACACCAAGATTGGCAAATTCGCCACTGGCGCCCTGTGCTCTTCACAGATGAAAGCAGGTTCACACTGAGCACATGTGACTGTCACGGTTCAGACAGACGACAAGAGGACCACAATTGCGTCACACCAGAAAGTTTATTTAAACTTAAGGGGAAAGGGATGTAGGGAGGAGTGAAGGCTCCAGGGGTTATCCCGTCCGATGTGCTGGGTCTGTGCCTCCCCCCAGTGGCGGCGATGCGTCCGATGACGCCGGTGGTTGGTGGTCCAGAAGTCCTGGGGGGGGGAGGAAACACAGACACAACGGGGCGGATGAAACCAGGCAGCAGTACAGTTCAAGGGAAATCCAAAATACGTAGTAGCAAGGCAGAAGGCTGGTCAGAGTTACCGGGATTGAAGAGTAGTCAGGAGTCGTAATGGCAGAAGCAGGTCTGGATCTCCTGAGGCAGAAGAGTATCCAAAAACAGGCAGGTCCGGGGTCACAAAACCAGGGTGAGCCAGAAGCGCGAGCAAACAGGTTCGGGTGTGAGCTTTGCAGACGATCTGACAAAGGAGAGCTGAAAGACAGGGCTATAAATACTGGGAGAGGTTAATGGGTAATGCAGCGCAGCTGGCAGAGTAATTAGAGCCGAGCAGAGCAGGGACAGGTGGAGCTAGTTAGGCTGAGTAGAGAGAGAGTGGTGAGCAGAGTGGAAACAAATTAAGGTGGTAACCCGGTGGAGTGAGAGGGCTCATGACAGAACCCCCCCAAGGGACGGCCCCAGAAGTCCCAAGAGCAACACCACGCCGGGCGGGAGGGAGCCGGAGGAGGGCTAGAACTCCTCCGAACGGTCCGAGCGAACGTCCTCATCCTCGGAGGAAGCCGGAGGGCCGTGGTCGGGAGATGGGACAGGTCCCGAGACAGGATCAGGCACAGGACAGGAAGCCGAGCGGGCAGGACGGTTAGGGATCCCTCTGGGGCGGCCCCTACGGATTGCAGGTTGATCAGGATGCCGTTGGTGGAAAGCGGTGATGAGAGTCCTATCCACAATCCGACTAGCTGGCAACGGATCTGAGGAGTGTGGCTCTAGCTTTGTTAAACACCTCTCTGAGACCATGGTAGCATTCTGGGACATTGGAGAGGTCAGGAGCGGAGTTAGTAGGTACTGGCCGAGGGGGTAGTGCGGCAGCAAGCAGGCAGGTTCGGTGGCAGTCCTCTCCCCACTCCCTGATCACCCCGGTCACCCAGTCGAGCTGAGGGTTGTGCCGGGCGGAGCCATGGGTAACCCAGGATGAGGGGTTGGCCTGGAGAGGGGAGCAGGTGAAACTGGATAGTTTCTTGATGGTTTCGGACAGACCCATCGAGACCGGGGCCGTGACATGAGTGACCGATCCGAGTAAGTGTCCGTCCAGTGCCCGGGCAGGAATAGGAGGTGTCAAACGGAGGTTCTCCAGTCCCAGTTGGCGTGCCAGCTTGATGTCCATTATGTTGGCTTCGGCGCCAGAATCCACCAGAGCAGCCAGGGTGTGAGTTGAGTCAGAGAGGCGGAGGTGAACTTGCAGCAGGGGTTTGCGGTCGGAGGACTGGATGGTCATTGAACTCAACCGGACTCCCCCTATGCCCGGTGAGCCGGCCCTTTAAAGGGCAGGTTACCACACGATGTCCATCACCTCCACAATAGAGGCAGAGGTTTGAGGTGAGCGTCGCTGGCGCTCTGCAGGAGTGAGAGAGGCTCGCCCAATCTCCATAGGCTCAGACTGATCAAGCTGACCTGGGTGAGTGGCAGTAGATGACAGGAACCCAGTCGGATCTCTCCGAATGCCGGTAGTAGGTGGACCTTGGCGCCCCCCTCTCACGACGACGGGTCTGTATCCTTCTGTCGATCCTGACAGTCAGTGCGATGGCTTCATCAAGAGTGGAAGGCAGTTCCTGGGAGACCAACTGCGTCCTTGATATAGTCAGCCAAACTATGGAAGAACGCGTCCACCAACGATGGTGTGTTCCAAGAACTTCGTCTAGCCAGGGTTCGGAAGTCGATGGAATGGTCTGCGACTGTACGTCTGCCTTGTCGAATACTGAACAGTTCACGAGACGCCTCTGCGGTTGGTGAATCCAGGTCAAACACCTTCAGTATCTCCTCAGCAAACAGGTCGAAGGTTGCACATGCGGGGTTTGACGTTCGAACTCTGCTGTTCCCCAGAGTCGAGCTCGGCCCGTCAGGTGAGTGATGGCATACCCAACCTTAGCCCCCTCCGTGGCGAAGGTCCTTGGCTGCAAGGAGAACTGAAGTCGGCAGCTAGTCAGGAATGGCCGGACCTGGGTTGAATCGCCGTTGAACCGCTCGGGGTTTCCAATCTTGGGTTCGGAGCAGCGGCTGCAATGACCGGGGCAGGTAACTCGGGGGGCAGGGCTGGTGGGCAGACTGGCTGGGGTCAGGTTGGTGAGGAGTTGAATGATCATGGCGAGTTGTTGTTGCTGCTGCTGGGACTGCTGCTGGTGCTGCTGGAACTGCTGATGCTGTTGGTGGCCGACCTGAAGCAGAGAGGTGATGTCGCCGCTCATGCGGCCTAGCTCTCTCTCAGTGTGTTCCAGGCGTAGCATGGCGGTGGGTTGCTCAGGTTCTTCGGTTTCCATGTCGGGAAGTGTGCGCTGAGTCCATAATGGTCAGATCGTACTGTCACGGTTCAGACAGACGACAAGAGGACCACAATTGCGTCACACCAGAAAGTTTATTTAAACTTAAGGGGAAAGGGATGTAGGGGAGTGAGTGAAGGCTCCAGGGGTTATCCCGTCCGATGTGCTGGGTCTGTGCCTCCCCCAGTGGCGCGTGCGTCCGATGACGCGGTGGTTGGTGGTCCAGAAGTCCTGGGGGAGGAAACACAGACACAAGGGCGGATGAAACCAGGCAGCAGTACAGTTCAAGGGAAATCCAAAATACGTAGTAGCAAGGCAGAAGGCTGGTCAGAGTTACCGGGATTGAAGAGTAGTCAGGAGTCGTAATGGCAGAAGCAGGTCTGGATCTCCTGAGGCAGAAGAGTATCCAAAAAACAGGCAGGTCCGGGGTCACAAAACCAGGGTGAGCCAGAAGCGCGAAGCAAACAGGTTCCGGGTGTGAGCTTTGCAGACGATCTGACAAAGGAGAGCTGAAAGACAGGGCTATAAATACTGGGAGAGGTTAATGGGTAATGCAGCGCAGCTGGCAGAGTAATTAGAGCCGAGCAGAGCAGGGACAGGTGGAGCTAGTTAGGCTGAGTAGAGAGAGAGTGGTGAGCAGAGTGGAAACAAATTAAGGTGGTAACCCGGTGGAGTGAGAGGGCTCATGACAGTGACAGACGTGACAGAGTCTGGAGACGCCGTGGAGAACGTTCTGCTGCCTGCAACATCCTCCAGCATGACCGGTTTGGCGGTGGGTCAGTCATGGTGTGGGGTGGCATTTCTTTGGGGGGCCGCACAGCCCTCCATGTGCTCGCCAGAGGTAGCCTGACTGCCATTAGGTACCAAGATGAGATCCTCAGACCCCTTGTGAGACCATAAGCTGGTGCGGTTGGCCCTGGGTTCCTCCTAATGCAAGACAATGCTAGACCTCATGTGGCTGGAGTGTGTCAGCAGTTCCTGCAAGAGGAAGGCATTGATGCTATGGACTGCCCCGCCCGTTCCCCAGACCTGAATCCAATTGAGCACATCTGGGACATCATGTCTCGCTCCATCCACCAACGTCACGTTGCACCACAGACTGTCCAGGAGATGGCGGATGCTTTAGTCCAGGTCTGGGAGGAGATCCCTCAGGAGACCATCCGCCACCTCATCAGGAGCATGCCCAGGCGTTGTAGGGAGGTCATACAGGCACGTGGAGGCCACACACACTACTGAGCCTAATTTTGACTTGTTTTAAGGACATTACATCAAAGTTCGATCAGCCTGTAGTGTGGTTTTCCACTTTAATTTTGAGGGTGACTCCAAATCCAGACCTCCATGGGTTGATACATTTGATTTCCATTGATAATTTTTGTGTGATTTTGTTGTCAGCACATTCAACTATGTAAAGAAAAAAGTATTTAATAAGATTATTTCATTCATTCATATCTAGGATGTGTTATTTTAGTGTTCCCTTAATTTTTTTGAGCAGTGTATTTATAGGAGAGAAGCCTTACGTATGCACAGTCCCAGGCTGTGACAATCGGTTCACAGAGTACTCCAGCCTTTACAAACACCACGTTGTCCACACACCATGCAAGCCCTACAACTGCAACCACTGTGGGAAGACCTACAGTGGGGAAAAAAAGTATTTAGTCAGCCACCAATTGTGCAAGTTCTCCCACTTAAAAAGATGAGAGGCCTGTAATTTTCATCATAGGTACACGTCAACTATGACAGACAAATTGAGAAAAAAAAATCCAGAAAATCCCATTGTAGGATTTTTTAATGAATTTATTTGCAAATTATGGTGGAAAATAAGTATTTGGTCACCTACAAACAAGCAAGATTTCTGGCTCTCACAGACCTGTAACTTCTTCTTTAAGAGGCTCCTCTGTCCTCCACTCGTTACCTGTATTAATGGCACCTGTTTGAACTTATTATCAGTATAAAAGACACCTGTCCACAACCTCAAACAGTCACACTCCAAACTTCACAATGGCCAAGACCAAAGAGCTGTCAAAGGACACCAAAAACAAAATTGTAGACCTGCACCAGGCTGGGAAGACTGAATCTGCAATAGGTAAGCAGCTTGGTTTGAAGAAATCAACTGTGGGAGCAATTATTAGGAAATGGAAGACATACAAGACCACTGATAATCTCCCTCGATCTGGGGCTCCACGCAAGATCTCACCCCGTGGGGTCAAAATGATCACAAGAACGGTGAGCAAAAATCCCAGAACCACACGGGGGGACCTAGTGAATGACCTGCAGAGAGCTGGGACCAAAGTAACAAAGCCAACCATCAGTAACACACTACGCCGCCAGGGACTCAAATCCTGCAGTGCGAGACGTGTCCCCCTGCTTAAGCCAGTACATGTCCAGGCCCGTCTGAAGTGCATTTGGATGATCCAGAAGAGGATTGGGAGAATGTCATATGGTCAGATGAAACCAAAATATAACTTTTTGGTAAAAACTCAACTCGTCATGTTTGGAGGACAAAGAATGCTGAGTTGCATCCAAAGAACACCATACCTACTGTGAAGCATGGGGTTGGAAACATCATGCTTTGGGGCTGTTTTTTCTGTAAAGGGACCAGGACGACTGATCCGTGTAAAGGAAAGAATGAATGGGGCCATGTATCGTGAGATTTTGAGTGAAACCCTCCTTCCATCAGCAAGGGCATTGAAGATGAAACGTGGCTGGGTCTTTCAGCATGACAATGATCCCAAACACACCGCCCGGGCAACGAAGGAGTGGCTTCGTAAGAAGCATTTCAAGGTCCTGGAGTGGCCTGGCCAGTCTCCAGATCTCAACCCCATAGAAAATCTTTGGAGGGAGTTGAAAGTCTGTGTTGCCCAGCGACAGCCCCCAAAACATCACTGCTCTAGAGGAGATCTGCATGGAGGAATGGGCCAAAATACCAGCAACAGTGTGTGAAAACCTTGTGAAGACTTACAGAAAACGTTTGACCTGTGTCATTGCCAACAAAGGGTATATAACAAAGTATTGAGAAACTTTTGTTATTGACCAAATACTTTTTTCCACCATCATATGCCAATAAATTCATTAAAAATCCTACAATGTGATTTTCTGGAATTTTTTTCTCATTTTGTCTGTCATAGTTGACGTGTACCTATGATGAAAATTACAGGCCTCTCTCATCTTTTTAAGTGGGAGAACTTGCACAATTGGTGGCTGACTAAATACTTTTTTTCCCCACTGTACAAGCAGATCTCCACCCTGGCCATGCACAAACGCTCAGCGCATAACGTCACAGAGCCCATTGAGGAAGAGCAGGAGGCATACTACGAACCCCCTACAGGTCAGGCTTGGAAGTCAACACCACCTTACACAGATGTATTAGTCATCAATGGATGACTTCATCTTATTTGTCTTTCCTCTCCTCTGTTTTTTGTCTATTTTGGGGAGGGGAACACAGGCGTAACTAGTGGTGTACACAGGCGTAACTAGTGGTGACATAATAACCATAAAACATACAGGTAACTGCCAAAACGCCAACATAAAGTGTCTTAATAGGACGTTGAGCCGCCAGAACCGCTTCAATGCGCCTTGGCATACAAGTGTCTGGAACTCTATTTGAGGGATGTGACACCATTTTTCCACAAGAAATTCCATAATTTGGTGTTTTGTTGATGGTGGTAGAAAACGCTGTCTCAGGCGCCGCTCCAGAATCTCCCGTAAGTGTTCAACTGGGTTGAGATCTGGTGACTGAGACACACACCCTTTAAACCCCATATGCTCCTTTGAGACCCCTCTTTCAAAGTCACTAAGATCACTTCTAGCCATGGTAGCCAAAATAATGTGCAACTGGGCATTTTTATACATGACCCCTAAGCATGATGGGATGCTTTTTTAATTGGGTAATTAACTCAGAAACCACACCTGTGGAAGAACCTGCTTTCAATATATTTTGTATCCCTAATTTACTCAAGTGTTTCCTTTATTTTAGCAGTTACCTGTAGATTACCTCTAAAGTCTGACGTATACCTCACGGCACAGTGTTTAAAGGTTGCTCACAGTGAATCATTGACTGCTGTTATGCCCTTATCAGGACTGCAACCAGAGTAATGACTGAGTCACAAGACGATTATTGAGAAATGTCATTGTTGTTATTCCATGTGATTCAGAGGCCATCGATGATCCCTCAGTTAATTTTGCCCCGGTTGAGGAGGAGCAGGAGGAGGAGTCCTGTTTGGAACAGATGACTGAGACTGAGGCCATTGGTCAGCAGCATGTGCAGCTCATAACACACCCGATGGAACCCAACAGGTTAGTATAAAAGAAATGGAGCCTGCACACTAATTTAGTCATTTCACGGAAGTGTACCACACCCATATTTATAGACATAGGACAAGCATCAATTAGGGTGGTCTATACATATTTAGGTTGAAAGGGGATTTTTATATATGCTGTGTATATGTATTTATTTATTGAATAGTATAACTGTATAGACATTTATATCAGGTAGCCAAAACGTATGTTAATACCCAAAAGTGGTTAACATAATAATACATGAATCAGATGGCGTTCACAGGAAATGACTTAAAGGATCAAAAGTTGTTTGTTTGTGAATAAAGGTGTGTGGTGGAGCTTATGAGTGTGCAGGCTCTATTTATTTTATACTTACTTTTTTCGGCCCTGCACCCCTCTAAAGGCTGTGCGTTTGATTACACTTGACTACCCAACAGGTTAGCAAATACTAAACTAGAATGAGCATATTCATTCTATTTCTATGTTAGCAACCTCTCTTAATTCATGTCTCAACAACCCCATTTATCCCTCTACATCTACACACCTTTATACCCATGGCACCATACACTGAGTATGTTTACATGCACACTAATAATTAAATATTAAACTGATTATGGCAGATGGCCGAGTATGGCATTAGTACATGTAAACAGCTTAATCGGCGTTCCAGCAGTGTGTTTGATCTGTGCATGTACCAGCACCAGTAGTGCAAGCCTTCCTCTTATGCGCGAGTGAAGTGAGTTTGGCAGTGGTGTAAAGTACTTAAGTAAAAATACTTTAAAGTACTACTTAAGTCATTTTTTTTAGGTGTCTGTACTTTACTTTACTATTTATGTTGTTGAAAACTTTTACTTTTACTTCACTACATTCCTAAAGAAAATATTGTACTTTTTACTCCATATATTTTCCTTGATAAAAAAAACTACTTGTTACATTTTGAATGCTTAGCAGGACAGGAAAATTGTCAAATTCACGCACTTATCAAGAGAACACGTGGTCATTCCTACTGCCTCTGGCCTGGCGGACTCACTAAACAGAAATGCATCTTTTGTAAATAATATCTGAGTGTGCCCCTGGCTATCCGTACTTTGCTTAATATAAGGAATTTTAAGTGATTTATACTTTAACTTTAACTTTTGATACTTAAGTATATTTGAGCAATTATGTTTTACTTTTGATACTTAAGTATATTTAAAACCAAATACTTTTAGACTTTTACTCAAATAGTATTTTACTTTCACTTTTACTTAAGTAACTTTCTATTAAGGTATCTATACTTTTACTTAAGTATGACAATTGGGTACTTTTTCCACCACTGGAGTTTGGAAGAACTGAAAGTATGCATCTTAAATAGTTTTCACATACAAACTTTATACATTGAATGTGCACAACATTAGGAACACCTTCCTAATATTGAGTTGCACCCCCCCTTTTACCCTCAGAGCAGCCTCAATTCGTCAGGCATGGAGTGTACAAGGTGTCGAGCGTTCCACAGGGATGCTGGCCCATGTTGACTACAATGCTTCCCACAGAAGACTGCTTTGTTTAACTGTACAATAATTAATAGAGGGCAAATGGTGAGTTACAGTTAAAGTTACACTTAGGTTGGAGTCATTAAAACTAGGAATAGACTAACTCTTTCCTAGAAACATTGAACCACTGTAGTTTACAACAATTATAGTTTCTGAGGTGGAAGTTGGGAGAGTTATATTTGGGTGTTTCAGTGAAACGTAAGTGAGGGAGGCCCCGCTCTCTCGCTTTCCCAGATGTTTAGTTCATTTCATTCCGATCTCCTTTGCATTATTGTAGCCTTTCTCTGTAGCCTGTCAACTATGTGTCTGTCTATCCCTGTTCTCTCCTCTCTGCAAAGGCCATACAAACGCTTCACACCACGTGGCTGTTGCCACTCTAATCTTGTGGTCCCTGCGCGCACGACCCACGTGGATTTCCAGGTCTCTGGCAGCCTCTGGAACTGCCATTCTGCGGCCAACAAGGCAGAGTTCATCTCAGCCTATGCTACCCTCCAGTCCCTCGACTTCTTGGCGCTGACGGAAACATGGATTACCACAGAAAATACTGCTACTCCTACTGCTCTTTCCTCGTCTAACCATGTGTTCTCGCATACCCCGAGAACATCTGGTCAGTGCGGCGGTGGCACAGGAATCCTCATCTCTCCAAAGTGGACATTCTCTCTTTTTCCCCTGACCCATCTGTCTATCTCCTCATTTGAATTCCATGCTGTCACAGTCACTAGCCCATTCAAGCTTAACATCCTTGTCATTTATCGCCCTCCAGGTTCCCTTGGAGAGTTCATCAATGAGCTTGACGCCTTGATAAGTTCCTTTCCTGAGGATGGCTCACCCCTCACAGTTCTGGGTGACTTTAACCTCCCTACGTCTGCCTTTGACTCATTTCTCTCTGCCTCCTTCTTTCCACTCCTTTCCTCTTTTGACCTCACCCTCTCACCATCCCCCTACTCACAAGGCAGGCAATACGCTTGACCTCATCTTTACTAGATGCTGTTCTTCTACTAATCTCACTGCAACTCCCCTCCAAGACTCCGACCACTACTTTGTATCCTTTTCTCTCTCGCTCTCCTCCAACACTACTCACTCTGCCCCTACTCAGATGGTAATGTACCGTCGCAACCTTCACTCTCTCTCTCCCGCTACTCTGCTAAATCCTTCTCCTCCGATCTCCTGATTCTGCCTCCTCAACCCTCCTCTCCTCTCTTTCTGCATCTTTTGACTCTCTATGTCCCCTATCCTCCCGGCCGGCTTGGTCCTCCCATCCTGCTCCGTGGCTTGACGACTCATTGCGAGCTCACAGAAGAGGGCTCCGGGCAGCCGAGTGGAAATGGAGGAAAACTAGACTCCCTGCGGACCTGTCATCTTTTCCTCCCTCCTCTCTACATTCTCTTCCCTCGGTTTCCACTGCTAAAGCCACTTTCTACCACTCTAAATTTCAAGCCTCTGCCTCTAGCCCTAGGGAAGCTCTTTGCCACCTTCTCTTCCCTGCTGAATCCTCCTCCTCCTCCCCCTCCCTCCTTCCTCTCTGTGGATGACTTCGTCAACCATTTTGAAAAGAAGGTTGACGACATCCGATCCTCATTTATTAAGTAAAATGACACCACTGGTCCTGCTCACACTGCCCTACCCTATGCTTTGACTTCTTTCTCCCCTCTCTCTCCAGATGAAATCTTGCGACTTGTGACGGCCGGCCGCCCAACAACCTGCCCGCTTGACCTATCCCCTCCTCTCTTCTCCAGACCATTTCCGGAGACCTTCTCCCTTACCTCACCTCGCTCATCAACTCATCCTTGACCGCTGGCCATGTCCCTTCCGTCTTCAAGAGAGCGAGAGTTGCACCCCTCCTCAAAAAACCTACACTCGATCCCTCCGATGTCAACAACTACAGACCAGTATCCCTTCTTTCTTTTCTCTCCAAAACTCTTGAGCGTGCCGTCTCTAGCCAACTCTCCTGCTATCTCTATCAGAATGACCTTCTTGATCCAAACCAGTCAGGTTTCAAGACTGGTCATTCAACTGAGACTGCTCTTCTCTGTGTCACGGAGGCTCTCCGCACTGCTAAAGCTAACTCTCTCTCCTCTGCTCTTATCCTTCTAGACCTATCCGCTGCCTTTGATACTGTGAACCATCAGATCCTCCTCTCCACCCTCTCCGAGTTGGGCATCTCTGGCGCTGCTCACTCTTGGATTGCGTCCTACCTGACAGGTCGCTCCTACCAGGTGGCGTGGCGAGAATCTGTCTCCGCACCACGTGCTCTCACCACTGGTGTCCCCCAGGGCTCAGTTCTAGGCCCTCTCCTATTCTATCTATACACCAAGTCACTTGGCTCTGTCATATCCTCACATGGTCTCTCCTATCATTGCTACGTAGACGACACACAATTAATTTTCTCCTTTCCCTCTTCTGATAACCAGGTGGCGAATCACATCTCTGCATGTCTGGCAGACATATCAGTGTGGATGTCGGATCACCACCTCAAGCTGAACCTCGGCAAGACGGAGCTGCTCTTCCTCTCTGGGAAGGACTGCCCGCTCCATGATCTCGCCATCACGGTTGACAACTCCATTGTGTCCTCCTCCCAGAGTGCAAAGAGCCTTGGCGTGACCCTGGACAACACCCTGTCGTTCTCTGCTAACATCAAAGCGGTGACCCGATCCTGCAGGTTCATGCTCTACAATATTTGCAGAGTACGACCCTACCTTACACAAAAAGCGGCACAGGTCCTAATCCAGGCACTTGTCATCTCCCGTCTGGATTACTGCAACTCGCTGTTGCCTGGGCTCCCTGCCTGTGCCATTAAACCCCTACAACTTATCCAGAATGCCGCAGCGCGTCTGGTGTTCGACCTTCCCAAGTTCTCTCATGTCACCCCGCTCCTCCGCACACTCCACTGACTTCCAGTTGAGGCTCGCATCTACTACAAGACCATGGTGCTTGCCTACGGAGCTGTGAGGGGAACGGCACCTCCTTACCTTCAGGCTCTGATCAGACCATACACCCAAACGAGGGCACTACGTTCATCCACCTCTGGCCTGCTAGCTCCCCTACCTCTACAGAAGCACAGTTCCCGCTCAGCCCAGTCAAAGCTATTTGCTGCTCTGGCACCCCAATGGTGGAACAAGCTCCCCCACGACGCCAGGACAGCGGAGTCACTGACCACCTTCCGGAGACACTTGAAACCCTACCTCTTTAAGGAATACCTGGAATAGTATAAAGCAATCCTTCTACCCCCCCATACAAAAATAAGAATAAAAAAAGTGGTTGTCCCACTTGCTACCATAAGTTGAATGCACCAATTTGTAAGTCGCTCTGGATAAGAGCGTCTGCTAAATGATGTAAATGTTATGTAAATGAGAGATGGGATTGGAAGATTAGATAAGATAAGCCTTTCAGTACTATGACTTCTATTGAAATATTTTATTTGATGAGAACAACTGATCTATTCAAATTCTACAGTTTCCTGACTCAAGGGTATTGTTCTTAAATCAAAACATGGAATTCTTTATTAAGATTTATAAATATACATTTTGATATGGCTGCACAAAGAGTCTGTAATGCTGAAACATCCATTACTTTGTTGATTAAGATGTGGGGTTTCTACATTAATGAAATGTAATGTGTTTTTGGACTTTTGGTACCATTTTTCCATGTGTGAATATTGTATTCTGTGTATATACAGTAAATAGCCAATGTTTTGAATCCAGCATATATTTCAACTTTGAATATGTACAAATAATGGATACACGTTGGTTGTTAAATAAAGCAGTACAATACTGTATATTTGCACTAACTGTTTTTGTAATAATGTTGTGGATTTATCATCTGAAATCTACTTAATTACAATTGAAACAGGATATTGATTAGTATTTTATTGAATTTATTTGTATGTGTAAGACTCAGTATGATTTGTTTATGCAAGTGCTTAAAATGTTTCTACCACATCTTTACGTCATCAACTCAAACTATTATATGAGCAGTTGACAATTCTTTTCAACATAAGATGTTTTATGGTTTTGGGGCATATTGGCTTTTTGAGTAAATACTTAATGATATACCAAGCAATATCAGAAATAATCAACTTCTACATTTACATTTTAGTCATTTAGCAGACGCTCTTATCAAGAGCGACTTACAGTTAGTGAATACATTATTATTATTATTTTATACTGGCCCCCCGTGGGAATCGAACCCACAACCCTGGCGTTGCAAACGCCATGCTCTATCAACTGAGCTACATCCCTGCCGGCCATTCCCTCCCCTACCCTGGACGACGCTGGGCCAATTGTGCGCCGCCCATGAGTCTCCCGGTCGCGGCCGGCTGCGACAGAGCCTGGATTCGAACCAGGATCTCTAGTGGCACAGTTAGCACTGCGATCCACTCAGGAGTTCTATTATGAATGCTAGACGATCAGCTAATCCGATCAAGGGCAATTAATTACAATACAGTACAAGGGGACTAATGTTGCGGACAAATTAATTAAACGCCTCAAAGGATGAAAAATATCAAAGGATTCAATTCGCGCCAAAGTGACGTTCGTCTTAGAAATTTACTTAGTGACGTAACACTTTGCTTCAGAGGAAGTAACATCCACGTTTCAAACTTCAGGAATGTGTTCTCATTGGCTGAAGATTGGAATAATTCTGCCAACGGTCACGGGTAGCGGAGCAGTATGGGCAGAATAAGTTGTGACAACAATATTTCGGGTAAACAAACAGTCGACTGCATTATTTGACCTGGCTGTGTTTTAAGTATTTTGACAGCTAGACACAAGTACTAAAGTAATTATTTTGTTTTTTTGTAGTAAATAAGCGCTCAGCATAATTTATCGTGCGTTTGGCAGTACAGCGTGCTGCTCCTTATGGGACGAAGCTAACGTTACCATGCTAGCTAGCTAACCTCTTTACTTACAAAGCTAGTGAGCGAACGTTAGCTAAATTACTAGCTAGCTTCTTGCTAGCCACGTCATTTTGGATTACGAATTGACTCAAGATTGTAGCGCCATGGGCACACAGATGTCAAGCTACTCGGGATAATTTGAAAAACGATTAACGCCGCTAGCCACTTTTACGTTACAGCCAACGTTACTGCGCCTGGGAAGTGATGAGTTACAGTTGCCGAATGTTTGTCAGTACGTCCCCGAAGATGGGACCTATTCGACAGAGACTAGACTTCAACCAGAGCGACGGCGAGGACGATGGCAACAACAGCATTGGAGTCGAAATGTACTCTCCAGTGCAATCGCCGAGACAGAACTTAAACCAAGACGTCTGTAACAGCACCATGAAGATACCTACGGCGGAGGATCGCGTTGAAATTTGGGATGAGGAGGGGTTTGGATGTCTTTCTCCCCTAAAATCACCAGGGACTTACTTGATGAAGGGGTCCCCTTCTCCTAGAAAGGGGACCCGGCCCTACAATAACAACTACAACAGCTCGTCCCCGGAGTTTTCCGACAATCAGGAGGATGGGAGCTCTCCCATTCCTGATTGTCCGGACACCGCCCCATAAAACCTTCAGAAAACTCCGGCTATTTGATGTCCCCCACACACCGAAGGTGGGTTAACTACAGTAACATGTTATTGTTCTCAAATTTATTCTTTCAGATCCATAATATATAAGGTCAGATCAAATTATATTTTTTAAAGTTTTCAGCCAGAGATAACCAGCCACTGTGCAAGAGTTCTATTTCTGTCTTCAACATGTTTGAAAATGAGACTGAAGAATAGTTTGATTCTGGTCTCTATTACCATTTGTTAAGGGCAATGGGATAGTTGAGTTTTCCCTGAATCATTGATCTCCTTGTGACTTATTTTTCATATTATTTGTATTCATATGACCCTCACCAACCATAAAAATGTTATTCTTATCTAATGCAACATAATTTCCCTTTCAGAGTCTGTTGTCCAGAGCCAGGGCAGAGGCCACAGGATCCACAGTCCACCGGGTAGGAGTAGGTGTCTACATGAATGGGGACTCAACAGGAAGAACACACACAGACAGCAGGAGTAGACAGACACCCGCATGATCAACATCAATCCATTCACCCCTGACTCATTACTGATCCAGACAGCAACGTTACAAAGGAACAACAGAAAGAGATCACACAGGAATGAGTAAGAGAAGAACCTTGTACTGATGTCATTATCTACCAGCTGTTACATTGAGATTTTGTGGGAGTGGGACTCTAATGGGACTGACCTATAATGAACTCCATTTCCTCTTTATGCTGTCCCCTATCCTAAGGTAGTTGTGGAACTCTTGTTTGTCTGAATCATTTTCTAAAACTCAAAAGTAGTTGCGGTTTGCCAAGTGTTGTAAAGTAGATCATATTTTACTACCGTGCCACAACTCAAGTTCCTCTGACTGTTAGACAACTCAAAAAAAGTGTCTTAGAATTGGGAGATACTTATTTCTGTTGGTGTAAATGGAGCATGGCCTATTCTTAGTTGACAATAGATTCAGACATGCTTCTGGAGTGTGTGTTAAATCAGTTGACTATTGCATGCTTGTTGGCAGCAACCTAAAGCCACATGGTCACACTCACTAGGTGCACTTGTAGGGATTGTCTGCCCTCCAGTGGTTGGAATGTGATATAACACATTTTGGTTACTTTCCTTTGTCTCTACAGCTCATTGAGAGGACATGGGAAGCCAGTGATGCAGAGTGTGAAGAGGACATCATTCCACCTTCAAAGGTACATTTTGTAATCACAAATATAGCTTTTTACACACACACACTCAAATTGTGCTTTAGATAAGTGTCTAAGCAGCGCTGTCCTTTTCTTGCAGAGAATGACTCTTCTCGATAGCAACATGATGTCAAGATATGCCACAGAGTTTCATGAGCTGGAGAAGATAGGGTCTGGGGAGTTTGGCTCTGTCTTCAAATGTGTGAAAAAGACTTGATGGTTGCATCTACGCCATCAAACGCTCAAAGAAGCCCCTCGCTGGATCTGTAGACGAGTAAGAGAAGCCCATGGATTTTGAAAAGTTGACAATCCAAGTATAAATTGAAACGACTCATTCACCTTAATGCTATGTCATTTTGTGCTAATATTGTGTTCTGTTTTCCTCAGACAGAATGCACTCGAGAGGTGTACGCCCACGCTGTCTTGGGACAGCACCCCCATGTGGTGAGGTACTACTCTGCCTGGTCAGAGGATGACCATATGCTCATACAGAATGAGTACTGTAACGGCGGCACACTGGCAGACGTGGTCACAGAGAGAACTACAGAACCATGCGCTTCTTCTCTCAGCTGGACCTCAAGGACCTTCTCCTTCAGGTGGCCCGTGGACTGAAGTACATTCACTCCACCTCACTGGTTCACATGGACATCAAGCCAAGTAAGTAGCTGCAGAGGTTTGGATACAGCTCCGCTATTGAATCAAATAAAATATTTATGATTTAACACTTGCCGTGCTTTACTTTTTCTCAGGCAACATCTTCTTATCCCGGAGGACTGTGGTGTGTGTCGGTGAATTTGACGATGATGAAGGACCAAATACAAATGTTGTTTACAAAATAGGTACTTAAAAAGTATAAGGTCATGCAAATGAAACAAGCTAATAATTGAGTGGACTTGTCGACCAGGCAGCCTGATTCTAATGTTTTTGTATTTTTCCCTCAGGTGATCTTGGCCATGTGACCAGGATGGACAATCCTCAAGTTGAAGAAGGGGACAGCAGGTATCTGGCCAATGAAGTCTTACAAGAGGTAATTGGATAACTCCTCCTCCCCCCCATACCACCTCATTTGTTAAATTATTCCAAATCCATCTTATGTGACATAACAAAACTGAACCAACATGTTTTTCAGGACTACAGAAACCTCACCAGGGCAGATATTTTTGCCCTATCACTGACTGTGATCAGTGCCTCAGGAGCTGAACCACTCCCAACTAATGGTGACAAGTGGCATGACATCAGACAAGAAAACTACCTGCGATACCTCAAGTGCTCTCACAGGAATTCCTAAGTTTACTGAAGGTATGACTAGAAACGACAAGGGTGCATTCCAAATGGCACACTTTCCCTACATAGTGTGCATATATTGGATGCAGTGCTTCATTCTGCAATGGTGGTTTGTGTGCAGGACAGGCATTAGTAATAATGTTTAATTAGTGGTATTAATGTCTTCTCTGTGTGCTGCAGTTGATGATCCACCCTGACCCTGCCAGGAGGCCGTCTGCATCTTCCCTCACCAAGCACCCCGTCCTCCTCACTGCCTCCCGCATGAGCGCTGACCAGCTCCGTGTGGAACTCAACGCAGAGAAGTTCAAAAATGCGCTTCTGCAGAAGTACGTACACTCTTCATATGTCATGTCTCAAGGCTTGCCTTCCTTTTTCATTTGTTATCGTATCGTAAGTATGACTGTTAGGGAGAATACTACGACATAGTGTTAGTTTTGTGAAGAAATTACATGATGCTACCTACTCTTTAAGGATTTAGGAATCCATTTCAGATGTAATTACTATTTTCTTGGTAGTTATGAATGGCTTCTCTAACAATGTGTTTTTCTCTCGTGCAGGGAGCTGAAGAAGGCCCAGCAGGCCAAAGTAGCCGCGGAGGAGAAGGTTCTGACCTCCGATAGGGTCCTGATGCGCTCCACCTCCAGTCCAGCAGGAGCTCCAGGCTCATCGGCAAGAAGATGAACCGCTCAGTTAGCCTGACCATCTACTGAGAGGGCCGACTGCCAACCCAAATGGGTATCAGACTGGGTCGTATTCACTAGGCACGACATGGAAACAAACAGACCAAAACGGTGAGGACTACCTGAAATAGTCCAAATAGAAATGCTTGTTTTCTGTTGCAAAACGTTTTGCTACCGTGTGCGCTAATGAATACGACCCTGGTTGCACTCGACAGTGAACTGGGAAGGCCTCCCTATGCAGACATGGACAGATGGGCTTCAAAGCGTACAAACCGACTATGATAGTTCTTACTGTTTGGTACTTGGAAAGGGTTAGTAAGACAATGGACCAAATGTATTTGACTCTAAAGAGTGAAAGGGTTGTGACCTTCCCAAGCACTTGGCATGTTCTGGCAATTGGTATTAAAGAACAAAGCCGGTTTTGTTTTTTAATGAAATGTGGGTGCATGCCTAGAACTTTCTGTTGCCAGTGTGAGGGTTTGGGATGGTGTGATACAAATGTGCACCTTACTGTCTGTGTTTTACCTGATGTCAGGTAGTGGAACTGGACCATTGACTAAGAATGATACAATGAGCACTTTGAACTTGCCTTATGCAACTGTTTGCATCCTGTTTTGCTCAGTTGGTAGAGCATATCGCTTGCAACGCCAGGGTTGTGGGTTTGATTCCTACGGGGGGACCAGTACGCAAAGTATGAAAATGTATGCACTCACTACTGCATCTGCTAAATGTAAAAATGCATACTGCTGCTATATATGTTGGTTTGTCTTGAACTGTAGTAGAGTTCAGTGAATTTATAAATTCCATTCAAAAGT
This sequence comes from Coregonus clupeaformis, assembly GCF_020615455.1. Taxonomy (NCBI): domain Eukaryota; kingdom Metazoa; phylum Chordata; class Actinopteri; order Salmoniformes; family Salmonidae; genus Coregonus; species Coregonus clupeaformis. The sequence goes on from NW_025534819.1 coordinate 141,863, forward strand.
TTAGAATAGTTTCAGTAATCAATATCTTCTGTAAAACATGGAATTTCAATGTGTTGCACCTGTAATACATTTCCTATCTGAAGTTCATTAAGTACTAGGTTTGTACACTGATTGTTTTAAGATGTTTTACACATGTTAGTTTTTCATGATGAGTCATCCAATCGTGTGTGTGATGCGGTTGGTCGAAGTGGATCATTGTGTCAAGCCCGGTGTCATGTTTATTTTATATATAAGATGCAGGAGCCACTGAACAATTGTTTTAGTAAAGTCAGTATTTTAAGCTTGGACTTCTCTCCCTCTGTTCAAAACCTATAACTGTAGCATTATTGACTCATTTACATTTTCTCATGTTTTGCAACTATGTATATTATGCATGTAGATAATTTTGACAGCTATTGGTTTCATGTTACTTGTTCCAATTTCAATAAATTCATTCCCGACAATAAGGATGCCTTGGAACTGTCAAATGTTTATGGATGAATGTTGCTGTAAAAGAACATACACAATAGTGACAGTATACAATAACATGGGACTACACATGGTAGTCTGGGAAAGACGAGTTATCTAATGAAAATAAATGAGAGGAGATGGTCTTTCAGATTATACAGACTGAAACTTTGTTTCATAATATAGTTTCTTGTAAATTGATCGTCTGTACCAACATTGCAACATAGGCTTGTTCATTGTCGGGACATGTTTTTTTTAAGCAATTATTTGTGGCCAACTGACCGTTTACTCATCACAGTTGACTACTGATTAAACTTGCAACACGTTTGACAACTATGCGCTATGTGGTGCTACCATTCAGTCATTGGGTGATACAAGTTTATTTTCCTGCTGCGACACTCGATCACGTGACTGTCTTATGTATCAGTGTCTGGAAAAAGTTGCAGTTTTACTTTATGACATCGAGAGCACCAGGGGCTACGAACATGGGACTACTACGGGATGAACTTCTGAAGTCAATATGGCACGCATTCACAGCCTTGGACGTGGAGCAAAGTGGGAAAGTGTCCAAATCACAGCTTAAGGTAGGCTTTAAAGCTTAGCTAGTAGGGCTACAGTATTATTCCATAATGAAGTAAAATTAACGATTGTTTGCTTTTGATCAAATACCAAAATTAAAATTAATTCTAACCTCGGAATATTTTATCATGTTGCTGATCCGAATATCAGACCCAAACAAAAAGTTATGATCAGCTGGAGAAAAAAAAGATTTGACCATGTGTCTGAGATATTCAATTTAATTCAGTGTACACAATAATTGTATGTGCTGGTTCGCTTCCCTCACATTTGGGAACTTTGTGTCAACTGCCAAGTGATAATTCAGTCGGCAACATCAACAGCAAAGGAAAGACAAACGTCTGCTGTCCCTCAACTCACAGGCTACTCAGACAGTTTCTGCTCACATCAGTAGTATTTTCCCTTACTCATGTCTACGTTTAGCCTTTTCTCACAAAACAGGAATAACAATGGTTCTATGGAGATAACCTTTTGTTGATTATGGCATGAAAGATACCAATGAATGTGGGACATGTATGCCTTTTTGATAATCGTGCCTTACACACGATATTCTGTAACTTGGACAGATTCTACAGTAAGAGTGTTGGGCTTGTAAAAGGCAAGGGGCACTGCTGTGGAAGGCTAGGGCTTGTTTTCCTGTCTGGGTCTGGCTGTCTGCCTGCCTGGTGGTCTGTGTGCCAGCCAGGCTCTAATGAAGACACTCCACTAAAAATTTTTTTGGTGCAGTCCAGACTAGCCTTGATTTCAACGTCCAGGATGTTGATTTCTGAGTCCGGACTTTATTTGGCCAAACATAGATGTCTGGAAAATATGTATTTTCCTTTCATTCCCAGCACCTAAAATGCACCTGACCTATCACAACACTGCATAGTGAACATCATAACTCAGCACTGAGTTTGACTGGCTCGAAATGTTAATATTGTTTTCAGACAGTCCAGTCTGTTCCGTTTGTCTAGATTATAGATGTTCATGAGTAGTTTGTTTATAAATATCATAATTTATTTTGATATATTTACTTCACTCTACATCTCAACAGTGACCTTTTCAACACACTTGGGCAGCGATGCTTGAACTGACAGCAACACGTGCTTTTTCATGCATGTCAATGTGATCTTAGACTAAACAGAGGTCCTTTTGAAAAATCACCTTGTAATTGTGTTAATGGGAGTATGATGCCCACTTGTAGGAGGGAATCTTTTTGATATCCCTTGGACACCGATATTACTGTAACATCATCTCTCTACTATGCCCAGTGAATACCAACAGTATGACAGTAACCTTGCCCTCAGACTCATTGTTCATGGCCTGTATAATATGCTTCTGAGCATTGGGAGGGAAGTATCTGGTGAATGATATTACTATGACAGCAACGGTTTCCCCTGACTGCATGACTGATCTGACTGTGGCTCTATAGGTGCTCTCTCATAACCTGTGCACCGTGATGAAGGTTCCCCATGACCCGGTGGCCCTGGAGGGGAGCACTTTTAGGATGATGATGAGGGCCCTGTGTCCAACCAGGGATACATGCCCTACCTCAATAGGTTCATACTGGACAAGGTGAGTAGTAACGAGCACCTAGCCTGGTGCCAGATCTGTTTTGCTCTTTCCAACTCCATTGCTCATTGTCATGCCAATAAGTGACAAGGAGGTGGCAGACTTCAAATCAAAGTTGATTGGTCGCGTAACAGTTTAGCAGATGTTGTAGTGGGTGCAGCGAAATGCTAATGTTACTAGCTCCTAACAATGCAGACATTGCACTCAGGCTGCTGAGCACCTGCGTCATCCTGCCTCCTCTCCTCACCTCACCTCAGTGGGTCTGTTAGTGGAGGGTCTCTGTTTGGTGATTTCATCAGGTGTTGGGTCCACAGAAATATAATCACTATTTCTCTGTCGACAGATACCTGAGTATGAGGTGTAACTCTGGGTGCCTTATCCCCATAGGGGGATGATAAGCCTTAATGGGAAGTGTTTTATGGGTGCCTTTAGAAAAAATTGTTTAAATCAATGTTTTTCTGTAAATGACTCTCCTTGCTCATAATATGATGAGCATTATTGCTATTTTCAGTATTTATCTTAGTTTATGCATGTCACCCATATTAAAATGTATTGCTTTTGAGAAATAAATGGAGCAAGCAGGATCTGTTTGACCTTGAACAAGGCTGCCATTGTTATGGTAGGTCTACTGTGGGAGTGGGAGAATTGTTCTGTTTCACAGCCATCAAGGAGGTGTGAGACCCACCATTGTGAGTTATCGGAAGATAAAAACATGTGCTGAAAATTACTTCAATGAGTGCAAGAAAAATAGCCTTAGTTTCAAAACAAAATGTTCATTCAGCTTACATCAGCTACTCCCATTTCCTCCTGTGTCATAGATTGCATTTGGAGTGAAGGGGTTAACACACACACTACTATAGATAGAGATTCCATGACATGATGATTGCATGACACAGAGTCTTTGGTTTTCTCTGAGTCTGTTTTCTGAAAAGCTTCACAATCTGATTGGTAAACACCTTGTTGTTACATGTATTGCAGGGGTTCTCAAACTTTATGGGGCCGGGGACCCTTTTTGTGATAGCAATGTATAGAGACCCACTCATAATCAGAACACAACTCGAGTGGAGATGAAAATAGCATACAAGGAGTTTTTTATGATTTCGGCACTGCATGGGAAGGAAGATTTAAAGGCCCATCTATTGGCATCGAGAGATAATAATTACTCATGTCCTTTTTAATATTCAATCTGTCAGCCATTGGTAATGAATGCACTGACTGGTAAACACCAGTGATAAAGCAATAAGTGATCTTCAAAGTTTTGTCCTGAGTTCTCTAGTTGGAGGACCTTCAGATGTGAACCCACATCTGTAGACTTGCAAAGGCTTCCCAACTGTTTCCATAGCTTAATAACACTAACACTGATGTCAATTAGTAAACTGCTTTAGTCCTAGCACTAGTTGTACTTGGGGCTATTTGCACCTTTCTCCTCCGGAATCTGACTTGAATTGAAATGAAGAGATGAAGAACCCATTATGTTTGTACTTCACATCCCGTGGGGCTGATACGTAGGGCAGAGAAATATTAGGCTACTACTGACCCTTTCTAATCGTATTGTCCCTTACCTACAGTATGTTGAAGAAAAATAGGGGAAGTTGTTTTGTTCTGTTTTGTGTAAATGTTGGCTTTGTTTATGTTAATTACAGGTTAGGGATAACTTTGACATACTGGAGTTCAACAATGTGTGCTGGACACTGTGTTTCAAGAAAAACATCAACATGAGCCATCTTCTCATCTCCAACGATAAAAGCCTTCAAGGTCTGGTGCATCTTCAACTTCCTGTCTGAAGACAGGTACCCACTGGTCATCTATCATAGAGGAAGTGAGAGACAAGACAACACCTCTAATACACATACATAACTTATTTGTTTAGCAGTAATTATGCTCTTCCAGTTAAAATAATTCCCATTCATACCACAGGACTGACTCGCTGTGTCCTTTCCTCCCTCTCCTCCCTCCCTCCAGATTGAGTACTTCCCATGTGGAAGCTGATGGAGGCCATGGGGAGGCATTTGGAATCAGGAGAGGTTTGAGGATTACAAGCTCACGTTGAAGGCGGGAAGCAGGCAATGCCCGAGAGTGCCTGGGAGCTGAGTTAGAGCTGGTTGGCTTGGGCCACTTCAGTAAGGGCATGAACCGCCAGACCCTGTCCATAAGCATCTCTGAGGTCTTCCAGGGCTCATACTGGATGTGCTCAGACAGGTTCGCCTGTACCCTCTCTCACTGCTCTTTCTGCATCCCAAATGGGATTCTATGTAGTGCAATACTTTTAACCAGGACCCTAGGGCTCTGGTCAAAAGTACTGCACTACATGGAATAGGTGCCATTTGGGACACATGACTGTCTACTCTATACTGACCTCTGTTAGACCTCTGCCGGTGGTAACAATCAAATAGATATAGATACGATATTACAATCTTGAGTGTGACAGATTCATGTATTTCTTCCTGAAGGGCGTACATGATGAAAAAGGCCACAAAAGGAAAAATTGGACGGATGCTGGTTTGTGCTTTTGGACCAAACTATATGTCATACTATGTGAGTGAGGACCTCACTGACAGAAGGGGGAAAATTTTGCTGGACCGCAACTGTTGTGGAGGTAATAACACTATTATTCCTTTGGTCACTCTTAATGCGATCATTTAACTCCTAAATAAACTGTAGGAGCATTGGAATGCTTCCTAGCCCCACCTTTGTTAACCAGCTTCCCTTTGGCATTTGTTAACCCATAGCCTACTAATTTCCAAGGCCCCAGCGAAATGTAATTAACATAATAAAACAATCCCTTTCACAAAATCCGTCTGTTTATAGCTAGAGATATCTGTTTATTTGCATGGGCTGCATCTCAATCCACCGCATCCGCCCGATATCTGTGGTGAAAGGTGGCAGAGCTAGAGTGGTGTTTGTCAGGACGCGAGACATCCGAAAGTCTGTCTGTTCACGAAACGTCTGAAGCGTCCGAACGGTTTAATAGACAAACTATTATGTAGTGAATCTGTACCATGTAGTGAATCTGTTATTCAATGCCTTTCTATTGGCTAAGATAGCAGTAATGCCAAATGTGACCGTTAACGCGCTCGATTCGGTCTTATGTAGCAACATTTGAAATTATGTTTTTACATTGGATAAAGTAGAGACTCAAAGCTGAAATGGTACTTCAGGGTCATGCACTGACAGTTTAGGAACAATGGGGAAAGTAATTCTGCTTTGAAAGTTGATAAACTTGTAACCTCACTTTTGAGAAAATGGCCCTTGAATGTTTTGGTACACCTACTGGAGAGCTCTTCTTTGTCTACACCCATTCAGCATTGTTCACACCCTCTTAAGCTTTAGCCACACCCACCTCTTTAAGGATTCACAATGTGAGGCCATGTACTAAATACAACCAAAGATTTCAACACTAAAGGCTGGTTTATTCTACAGGTGTGTTCATAAATTCAATCTGGAGTGCCAGAGTTTGCTCAGAGTGCACTCTGGACGTTCAGTAAACTCAGAGCGTTGTCAGATTGTCAGTTCGTAAATTCAGAGCGCTTCTATCTAGGAGAGTTCAGAGCGCACACTTGACCCTCTGGCCGAGGTAGGGTTGATCAAGCGGTTCTGACCTAACAA